>NW_028117154.1:0-68398 GCF_964273445.1 Streptopelia decaocto
AGCTTTTAAAATTCTCTCTAGAATTTTCAAAATCCATGTCCACATGTTTACGATTTCACGTCAAAAAAATGGCTAAAATTCCAGTTGAAATTTTTTCAAAGTCCCTGAAAAATTTTCCAATTTTTGTCCCAATTCTTCCCATTCCCATTGAAACTTTTCAAATCCCTCTCAAAATTGTTGAAATTCTCTTGAAGCTTTTAAAATTCTCTCTAGAATTTTCAAAATCCACGTCAACATGTTTACAATTTCACATAAAAAAATGGCTAAAATGCCAGTTGAAATTTTTTCAAAGTCCCTTCAAAATTTTCCCATTTTTGTCCCAATTCTTCCCATTCCCATTGAAACTTTTCAAATCCCTCTCAAAATTGTTGAAATTCTCTTGAAGCTTTTAAAATTCTCTCTAGAATTTTCAAAATCCATGTCCACATGTTTACAATTTCACGTCAAAAAATGGCTAAAATTCCAGTTGAAATTTTTTCAAAGTCCCTTAAAAATTTTCCAATTTTTGTCCCAATTCTTCCCATTCCCATTGAAACGTTTCAAATCCCTCTCAAAATTGTTGAAATTCTCTTGAAGCTTTTAAAATTCTCTCTAGAATTTTCAAAATCCATGTCCACATGTTTACAATTTCACGTCAAAAAATGGCTAAAATTCCAGTTGAAATTTTTTCAAAGTCCCTTAAAAATTTCCAATTTTTGTCCCAATTCTTCCCATTCCCATTGAAATTTTTCTAATCCCTGCCAAAATTCTTGAAATTCTGTTGAAGCTTTTAAAATTCTCTCTAGAATTTTCAAAATCCACTTCATCATGTTTACAATTTCACGTCAAAAAATGGCTAAAATTCCAGTTGAAATTTTTTCAAAGTCCCTGAAAAATTTTCCAATTTTTGTCCCAATTCTTCCCATTCCCATTGAAACTTTTCAAATCCCTCTCAAAATTGTTGAAATTCTCTTGAAGCTTTTAAAATTCTCTCTAGAATTTTCAAAATCCATGTCCACATGTTTACAATTTCACGTCAAAAAATGGCTAAAATTCCAGTTGAAATTTTTTCAAAGTCCCTGAAAAATTTTCCAATTTTTGTCCCAATTCTTCCCATTCCCATTGAATCTTTTCAAATCCCTCTCAAAATTGTTGAAATTCTGTTGAAGCTTTTAAAATTCTCTCTAGAATTTTCAAAATCCATGGCCACATGTTTACAATTTCACGTCAAAAAATGGCTAAAATTCCAGTTGAAATTTTTTCAAAGTCCCTTAAAAAATTTTCCAATTTTTGTCCCAATTCTTCCCATTCCCATTGAAACTTTTCAAATCCCTCTCAAAATTGTGGAAATTCTGTTGAAGCTTTTAAAATTCTCTCTAGAATTTTCAAAATCCATGTCCACATGTTTACGATTTCACGTCAAAAAATGGCTAAAATTCCAGTTGAAATTTTTTCAAAGTCCCTTAAAAATTTTCCAATTTTTGTCCCAATTCTTCCCATTCCCATTGAAACGTTTCAAATCCCTCTCAAAATTGTTGAAATTCTGTTGAAGCTTTTAAAATTCTCTCTAGAATTTTCAAAATCCATGTCCACATGTTTACAATTTCACGTCAAAAAATGGCTAAAATTCCAGTTGAAATTTTTTCAAAGTCCCTTAAAAATTTTCCAATTTTTGTCCCAATTCTTCCCATTCCCATTGAAACTTTTCAAATCCCTCTCAAAATTGTTGAAATTCTGTTGAAGCTTTTAAAATTCTCTCTAGAATTTTCAAAATCCATGTCCACGTGTTTACAATTTCACATAAAAAAATGGCTAAAATTCCAGTTGAAATTTTTTCAAAGTCCCTTAAAAATTTTCCAATTTTTGTCCCAATTCTTCCCATTCCCATTGAAACTTTTCAAATCCCTCTCAAAATTGTGGAAATTCTGTTGAAGCTTTTAAAATTCTCTCTAGAATTTTCAAAATCCATGTCCACATGTTTACAATTTCACGTCAAAAAATGGCTAAAATTCCAGTTGAAATTTTTTCAAAGTCCCTTAAAAATTTTCCCATTTTTGTCCCAATTCTTCCCATTCCCATTGAAACTTTTCAAATCCCTCTCAAAATTGTGGAAATTCTCTTGAAGCTTTTAAAATTCTCTCTAGAATTTTCAAAATCCACTTCAACATGTTTACAATTTCACGTCAAAAAATGGCTAAAATTCCAGTTGAAATTTTTTCAAAGTCCCTTAAAAATTTTCCAATTTTTGTCCCAATTCTTCCCATTCCCATTGAAACTTTTCAAATCCCTCTCAAAATTGTTGAAATTCTCTTGAAGCTTTTAAAATTCTCTCTAGAATTTTTAAAATCCATGGCCACATGTTTACAATTTCACGTCAAAAAATGGCTAAAATTCCAGTTGCAATTTTTTCAAAGTCCCTTAAAAATTTTCCAATTTTTGTCCCAATTCTTCCCATTCCCATTGAAACTTTTCAAATCCCTCTCAAAATTGTGGAAATTCTGTTGAAGCTTTTAAAATTCTCTCTAGAATTTTCAAAATCCACTTAAACATGTTTACAATTTCACGTCAAAAAATTGCTAAAATTCCAGTTGAAATTTTTTCAAAGTCCCTTAAAAATTTTCCAATTTTTGTCCCAATTCTTCCCATTCCCATTGAATCTTTTCAAATCCCTCTCAAAATTGTTGAAATTCTGTTGAAGCTTTTAAAATTCTCTCTAGAATTTTCAAAATCCATGGCCACATGTTTACAATTTCACGTCAAAAAATGGCTAAAATTCCAGTTGCAATTTTTTCAAAGTCCCTTAAAAATTTTCCAATTTTTGTCCCAATTCTTCCCATTCCCATTGAAACTTTTCAAATCCCTCTCAAAATTGTGGAAATTCTGTTGAAGCTTTTAAAATTCTCTCTAGAATTTTCAAAATCCATGGCCACATGTTTACAATTTCACGTCAAAAAATGGCTAAAATTCCAGTTGAAATTTTTTCAAAGTCCCTTAAAAATTTTCCAATTTTTGTCCCAATTCTTCCCATTCCCATTGAAACTTTTCAAATCCCTCTCAAAATTGTTGAAATTCTGTTGAAGCTTTTAAAATTCTCTCTAGAATTTTCAAAATCCATGTCCACATGTTTACAATTTCACGTCAAAAAATGGCTAAAATTCCAGTTGAAATTTTTTCAAAGTCCCTTAAAAATTTTCCAATTTTTGTCCCAATTCTTCCCATTCCCATTGAAACTTTTCAAATCCCTCTCAAAATTGTTGAAATTCTCTTGAAGCTTTTAAAATTCTCTCTAGAATTTTCAAAATCCATGTCCACATGTTTACAATTTCACGTCAAAAAATTGCTAAAATTCCAGTTGAAATTTTTTCAAAGTCCCTTAAAAATTTTCCAATTTTTGTCCCAATTCTTCCCATTCCCATTGAAACTTTTCAAATCCCTCTCAAAATTGTTGAAATTCTGTTGAAGCTTTTAAAATTCTCTCTAGAATTTTCAAAATCCATGGCCACATGTTTACAATTTCACGTCAAAAAATGGCTAAAATTCCAGTTGCAATTTTTTCAAAGTCCCTTAAAAATTTTCCAATTTTTGTCCCAATTCTTCCCATTCCCATTGAAACTTTTCAAATCCCTCTCAAAATTGTTGAAATTCTCTTGAAGCTTTTAAAATTCTCTCTAGAATTTTCAAAATCCATGGCCACATGTTTACAATTTCACGTCAAAAAATGGCTAAAATTCCAGTTGAAATTTTTTCAAAGTCCCTTAAAAATTTTCCAATTTTTGTCCCAATTCTTCCCATTCCCATTGAAACTTTTCAAATCCCTCTCAAAATTGTGGAAATTCTGTTGAAGCTTTTAAAATTCTCTCTAGAATTTTCAAAATCCACTTCAACATGTTTACAATTTCACGTCAAAAAATGGCTAAAATTCCAGTTGAAATTTTTTCAAAGTCCCTGAAAAATTTTCCAATTTTTGTCCCAATTCTTCCCATTCCCATTGAATCTTTTCAAATCCCTCTCAAAATTGTTGAAATTCTGTTGAAGCTTTTAAAATTCTCTCTAGAATTTTCAAAATCCATGGCCACATGTTTACAATTTCACGTCAAAAAATGGCTAAAATTCCAGTTGCAATTTTTTCAAAGTCCCTTAAAAATTTTCCAATTTTTGTCCCAATTCTTCCCATTCCCATTGAAACTTTTCAAATCCCTCTCAAAATTGTGGAAATTCTGTTGAAGCTTTTAAAATTCTCTCTAGAATTTTCAAAATCCATGGCCACATGTTTACAATTTCACGTCAAAAAATGGCTAAAATTCCAGTTGAAATTTTTTCAAAGTCCCTTAAAAATTTTCCAATTTTTGTCCCAATTCTTCCCATTCCCATTGAAACTTTTCAAATCCCTCTCAAAATTGTTGAAATTCTCTTGAAGCTTTTAAAATTCTCTCTAGAATTTTCAAAATCCATGGCCACATGTTTACAATTTCACGTCAAAAAATGGCTAAAATTCCAGTTGCAATTTTTTCAAAGTCCCTTATAAATTTTCCAATTTTTGTCCCAATTCTTCCCATTCCCATTGAATCTTTTCAAATCCCTCTCAAAATTGTGGAAATTCTCTTGAAGCTTTTAAAATTCTCTCTAGAATTTTCAAAATCCATGGCCACATGTTTACAATTTCACGTCAAAAAATGGCTAAAATTCCAGTTGAAATTTTTTCAAAGTCCCTGAAAAATTTTCCAATTTTTGTCCCAATTCTTCCCATTCCCATTGAAACTTTTCAAATCCCTCTCAAAATTGTTGAAATTCTCTTGAAGCTTTTAAAATTCTCTCTAGAATTTTCAAAATCCATGTCCACATGTTTACAATTTCACGTCAAAAAATTGCTAAAATTCCAGTTGAAATTTTTTCAAAGTCCCTTCAAAATTTTCCAATTTTTGTCCCAATTCTTCCCATTCCCATTGAAACTTTTCAAATCCCTCTCAAAATTGTGGAAATTCTCTTGAAGCTTTTAAAATTCTCTCTAGAATTTTCAAAATCCATGGCCACATGTTTACAATTTCACGTCAAAAAATGGCTAAAATTCCAGTTGAAATTTTTTCAAAGTCCCTTAAAAATTTTCCCATTTTTGTCCCAATTCTTCCCATTCCCATTGAAACTTTTCAAATCCCTCTCAAAATTGTGGAAATTCTGTTGAAGCTTTTAAAATTCTCTCTAGAATTTTCAAAATCCATGGCCACATGTTTACAATTTCACGTCAAAAAATGGCTAAAATTCCAGTTGAAATTTTTTCAAAGTCCCTTAAAAATTTTCCAATTTTTGTCCCAATTCTTCCCATTCCCATTGAAACTTTTCAAATCCCTCTCAAAATTGTTGAAATTCTCTTGAAGCTTTTAAAATTCTCTCTAGAATTTTCAAAATCCATGTCCACATGTTTACAATTTCACGTCAAAAAATGGCTAAAATTCCAGTTGAAATTTTTTCAAAGTCCCTTAAAAATTTTCCAATTTTTGTCCCAATTCTTCCCATTCCCATTGAAACTTTTCAAATCCCTCTCAAAATTGTTGAAATTCTCTTGAAGCTTTTAAAATTCTCTCTAGAATTTTCAAAATCCATGTCCACATGTTTACAATTTCACGTCAAAAAATGGCTAAAATGCCAGTTGAAATTTTTTCAAAGTCCCTTAAAAATTTTCCAATTTTTGTCCCAATTCTTCCCATTCCCATTGAAACTTTTCAAATCCCTCTCAAAATTGTTGAAATTCTGTTGAAGCTTTTAAAATTCTCTCTAGAATTTTCAAAATCCACTTCATCATGTTTACAATTTCACGTCAAAAAATGGCTAAAATTCCAGTTGAAATTTTTTCAAAGTCCCTTAAAAATTTTCCAATTTTTGTCCCAATTCTTCCCATTCCCATTGAAACTTTTCAAATCCCTCTCAAAATTGTTGAAATTCTGTTGAAGCTTTTAAAATTCTCTCTAGAATTTTCAAAATCCATGTCCACGTGTTTACAATTTCACGTCAAAAAATGGCTAAAATTCCAGTTGAAATTTTTTTAAAAGTCCCTTAAAAATTTTCCAATTTTTGTCCCAATTCTTCCCATTCCCATTGAAACTTTTCAAATCCCTCTCAAAATTGTGGAAATTCTCTTGAAGCTTTTAAAATTCTCTCTAGAATTTTCAAAATCCATGTCCACATGTTTACAATTTCACGTCAAAAAATGGCTAAAATTCCAGTTGAAATTTTTTCAAAGTCCCTTAAAAATTTTCCAGTTTTTGTCCCAATTCTTCCCATTCCCATTGAAACTTTTCAAATCCCTCTCAAAATTGTTGAAATTCTCTTGAAGCTTTTAAAATTCTCTCTAGAATTTTCAAAATCCATGTCCACATGTTTAAAATTTCACGTCAAAAAATGGCTAAAATTCCAGTTGAAATTTTTTCAAAGTCCCTTAAAAATTTTCCAGTTTTTGTCCCAATTCTTCCATTCCCATTGAAACTTTTCAAATCCCTCTCAAAATTGTTGAAATTCTGTTGAAGCTTTTACAATTCTCTCTAGAATTTTCAAAATCCGTGTCCACATGTTTACAATTTCACGTCAAAAAATGGCTAAAATTCCAGTTGAAATTTTTTCAAAGTCCCTTAAAAATTTTCCAATTTTTGTCCCAATTCTTCCCATTCCCATTGAAACTTTTCAAATCCCTCTCAAAATTGTTGAAATTCTGTTGAAGCTTTTAAAATTCTCTCTAGAATTTTCAAAATCCATGTCCACATGTTTACAATTTCACGTCAAAAAATGGCTAAAATTCCAGTTGAAATTTTTTCAAAGTCCCTTCAAAATTTTCCCATTTTTGTCCCAATTCTTCCCATTCCCATTGAAACTTTTCAAATCCCTCTCAAAATTGTGGAAATTCTGTTGAAGCTTTTAAAATTCTCTCTAGAATTTTCAAAATCCATGTCCACATGTTTACAATTTCACGTCAAAAAATGGCTAAAATTCCAGTTGAAATTTTTTCAAAGTCCCTTAAAAATTTTCCAATTTTTGTCCCAATTCTTCCCATTCCCATTGAAACTTTTCAAATCCCTCTCAAAATTGTTGAAATTCTCTTGAAGCTTTTAAAATTCTCTCTAGAATTTTCAAAATCCATGGCCACATGTTTACAATTTCACGTCAAAAAATGGCTAAAATTCCAGTTGAAATTTTTTCAAAGTCCCTTAAAAATTTTCCAATTTTTGTCCCAATTCTTCCCATTCCCATTGAAACTTTTCAAATCCCTCTCAAAATTGTGGAAATTCTGTTGAAGCTTTTAAAATTCTCTCTAGAATTTTCAAAATCCATGTCCACATGTTTACAATTTCACGTCAAAAAATTGCTAAAATTCCAGTTGAAATTTTTTCAAAGTCCCTTAAAAATTTTCCAATTTTTGTCCCAATTCTTCCCATTCCCATTGAAACTTTTCAAATCCCTCTCAAAATTGTGGAAATTCTGTTGAAGCTTTTAAAATTCTCTCTAGAATTTTCAAAATCCACTTCATCATGTTTACAATTTCATGTAAAAAAATGGCTAAAATTCCAGTTGAAATTTTTTCAAAGTCCCTTAAAAATTTTCCAATTTTTGTCCCAATTCTTCCCATTCCCATTGAAACTTTTCAAATCCCTTTCAAAATTGTGGAAATTCTGTTGAAGCTTTTAAAATTCTCTCTAGAATTTTCAAAATCCATGTCCACATGTTTACAATTTCATGTCAAAAAATGGCTAAAATTCCAGTTGATATTTTTTCAAAGTCCCTTAAAAATTTTCCAATTTTTGTCCCAATTCTTCCCATTCCCATTGAAACTTTTCAAATCCCTCTCAAAATTGTGGAAATTCTCTTGAAGCTTTTAAAATTCTCTCTAGAATTTTCAAAATCCATGGCCACATGTTTACAATTTCACGTCAAAAAATTGCTAAAATTCCAGTTGAAATTTTTTCTAAGTCTCTTAAAAATTTTCCAATTTTTGTCCCAATTCTTCCCATTCCCATTGAAACTTTTAAAATCCCTCTCAAAATTGTTGAAATTCTCTTGAAGCTTTTAAAATTCTCTCTAGAATTTTCAAAATCCATGTCCACATGTTTACAATTTCACGTCAAAAAATGGCTAAAATTCCAGTTGCAATTTTTTCAAAGTCCCTTAAAAATTTTCCAATTTTTGTCCCAATTCTTCCCATTCCCATTGAAACTTTTCAAATCCCTCTCAAAATTGTTGAAATTCTCTTGAAGCTTTTAAAATTCTCTCTAGAATTTTCAAAATCCATGTCCACATGTTTACAATTTCACGTCAAAAAATTGCTAAAATTCCAGTTGAAATTTTTTCAAAGTCCCTTAAAAATTTTCCAATTTTTGTCCCAATTCTTCCCATTCCCATTGAAACTTTTCAAATCCCTCTCAAAATTGTTGAAATTCTCTTGAAGCTTTTAAAATTCTCTCTAGAATTTTCAAAATCCATGTCCACATGTTTACAATTTCACGTCAAAAAATTGCTAAAATTCCAGTTGAAATTTTTTCAAAGTCCCTTCAAAATTTTCCAATTTTTGTCCCAATTCTTCCCATTCCCATTGAAACTTTTCAAATCCCTCTCAAAATTGTTGAAATTCTCTTGAAGCTTTTAAAATTCTCTCTAGAATTTTCAAAATCCATGGCCACATGTTTACAATTTCACGTCAAAAAATTGCTAAAATTCCAGTTGAAATTTTTTCAAAGTCCCTTAAAAATTTTCCCATTTTTGTCCCAATTCTTCCCATTCCCATTGAAACTTTTCAAATCCCTCTCAAAATTGTTGAAATTCTCTTGAAGCTTTTAAAATTCTCTCTAGAATTTTCAAAATCCATGGCCACATGTTTACAATTTCACGTCAAAAAATGGCTAAAATTCCAGTTGAAATTTTTTCAAAGTCCCTTCAAAATTTTCCAATTTTTGTCCCAATTCTTCCCATTCCCATTGAAACTTTTCAAATCCCTCTCAAAATTGTTGAAATTCTGTTGAAGCTTTTAAAATTCTCTCTAGAATTTTCAAAATCCATGTCCACATGTTTACAATTTCACGTCAAAAAATGGCTAAAATTCCAGTTGAAATTTTTTCATAGTCCCTTCAAAATTTTCCAATTTTTGTCCCAATTCTTCCCATTCCCATTGAAACTTTTCAAATCCCTTTCAAAATTGTGGAAATTCTGTTGAAGCTTTTAAAATTCTCTCTAGAATTTTCAAAATCCATGTCCACATGTTTACAATTTCATGTCAAAAAATGGCTAAAATTCCAGTTGAAATTTTTTCAATGTCCCTTCAAAATTTTCCAATTTTTGTCCCAATTCTTCCCATTCCCATAGAAACTTTTCAAATCCCTCTCAAAATTGTGGAAATTCTCTTGAAGCTTTTAAAATTCTCTCTAGAATTTTCAAAATCCATGTCCACATGTTTACAATTTCACGTCAAAAAATGGCTAAAATTCCAGTTGCAATTTTTTCAAAGTCCCTTAAAAATTTTCCAATTTTTGTCCCAATTCTTCCCATTCCCATTGAAACTTTTCAAATCCCTCTCAAAATTGTTGAAATTCTCTTGAAGCTTTTAAAATTCTCTCTAGAATTTTCAAAATCCATGGCCACATGTTTACAATTTCACGTCAAAAAATGGCTAAAATTCCAGTTGAAATTTTTTCAAAGTCCCTTAAAAATTTTCCAATTTTTGTCCCAATTCTTCCCATTCCCATTGAAACTTTTCAAATCCCTCTCAAAATTGTTGAAATTCTCTTGAAGCTTTTAAAATTCTCTCTAGAATTTTCAAAATCCATGTCCACATGTTTACAATTTCACGTCAAAAAATTGCTAAAATTCCAGTTGAAATTTTTTCAAAGTCCCTTCAAAATTTTCCAATTTTTGTCCCAATTCTTCCCATTCCCATTGAAACTTTTCAAATCCCTCTCAAAATTGTTGAAATTCTCTTGAAGCTTTTAAAATTCTCTCTAGAATTTTCAAAATCCATGTCCACATGTTTACAATTTCACGTCAAAAAATGGCTAAAATTCCAGTTGAAATTTTTTCAAAGTCCCTTCAAAATTTTCTAATTTTTGTCCCAATTCTTCCCATTCCCATTGAAACTTTTCAAATCCCTCTCAAAATTGTTGAAATTCTCTTGAAGCTTTTAAAATTCTCTCTAGAATTTTCAAAATCCATGTCCACATGTTTACAATTTCACGTCAAAAAATGGCTAAAATTCCAGTTGAAATTTTTTCAAAGTCCCTGAAAAATTTTCCAATTTTTGTCCCAATTCTTCCCATTCCCATTGAAACTTTTCAAATCCCTCTCAAAATTGTTGAAATTCTCTTGAAGCTTTTAAAATTCTCTCTAGAATTTTCAAAATCCATGGCCACATGTTTACAATTTCACGTCAAAAAATAACTAAAATTCAAGTTGCAATTTTTTCAAAGTCCCTTAAAAATTTTCCAATTTTTGTCCCAATTCTTCCCATTCCCATTGAAACTTTTCAAATCCCTCTCAAAATTGTTGAAATTCTCTTGAAGCTTTTAAAATTCTCTCTAGAATTTTCAAAATCCATGTCCACATGTTTACAATTTCACGTCAAAAAATGGCTAAAATTCCAGTTGAAATTTTTTCAAAGTCCCTTAAAAATTTTCCAATTTTTGTCCCAATTCTTCCCATTCCCATTGAAACTTTTCAAATCCCTCTCGAAATTGTGGAAATTCTGTTGAAGCTTTTAAAATTCTCTCTAGAATTTTCAAAATCCACTTCATCATGTTTACAATTTCATGTAAAAAAATGGCTAAAATTCCAGTTGAAATTTTTTCAAAGTCCCTTAAAAATTTTCCAATTTTTGTCCCAATTCTTCCCATTCCCATTGAAACGTTTCAAATCCCTCTCATAATTGTGGAAATTCTCTTGAAGCTTTTAAAATTCTCTCTAGAATTTTCAAAATCCATGTCCACATGTTTACAATTTCACGTCAAAAAATGGCTAAAATTCCAGTTGAAATTTTTTCAAAGTCCCTTCAAAATTTTCCAATTTTTGTCCCAATTCTTCCCATTCCCATTGAAACTTTTCAAATCCCTCTCAAAATTGTTGAAATTCTCTTGAAGCTTTTAAAATTCTCTCTAGAATTTTCAAAATCCATGTCCACATGTTTACAATTTCACGTCAAAAAATGGCTAAAATTCCAGTTGAAATTTTTTCAAAGTCCCTTAAAAATTTTCCAATTTTTGTCCCAATTCTTCCCATTCCCATTGAAACGTTTCAAATCCCTCTCAAAATTGTTGAAATTCTGTTGAAGCTTTTAAAATTCTCTCTAGAATTTTCAAAATCCATGTCCACATGTTTACAATTTCACGTCAAAAAATGGCTAAAATTCCAGTTGAAATTTTTTCAAAGTCCCTTCAAAATTTTCCAATTTTTGTCCCAATTCTTCCCATTCCCATTGAAACTTTTCAAATCCCTCTCAAAATTGTGGAAATTCTGTTGAAGCTTTTAAAATTCTCTCTAGAATTTTCAAAATCCATGTCCACATGTTTACAATTTCACGTCAAAAAATGGCTAAAATTCCAGTTGAAATTTTTTCAAAGTCCCTTAAAAATTTTCCAATTTTTGTCCCAATTCTTCCCATTCCCATTGAAACTTTTCAAATCCCTCTCAAAATTGTTGAAATTCTCTTGAAGCTTTTAAAATTCTCTCTAGAATTTTCAAAATCCATGTCCACATGTTTACAATTTCACGTCAAAAAATGGCTAAAATTCCAGTTGAAATTTTTTCAAAGTCCCTTAAAAATTTTCCAATTTTTGTCCCAATTCTTCCCATTCCCATTGAAACTTTTCAAATCCCTCTCAAAATTGTGGAAATTCTGTTGAAGCTTTTAAAATTCTCTCTAGAATTTTCAAAATCCATGTCCACATGTTTACAATTTCACGTCAAAAAATGGCTAAAATTCCAGTTGAAATTTTTTCAAAGTCCCTTAAAAATTTTCCAATTTTTGTCCCAATTCTTCCCATTCCCATTGAAACTTTTCAAATCCCTCTCAAATTGTTGAAATTCTCTTGAAGCTTTTAAAATTCTCTCTAGAATTTTCAAAATCCATGGCCACATGTTTACAATTTCACGTCAAAAAATGGCTAAAATTCCAGTTGAAATTTTTTCAAAGTCCCTTAAAAATTTTCCAATTTTTGTCCCAATTCTTCCCATTCCCATTGAAACTTTTCAAATCCCTCTCAAAATTGTTGAAATTCTGTTGAAGCTTTTAAAATTCTCTCTAGAATTTTCAAAATCCATGGCCACATGTTTACAATTTCACGTAAAAAAATGGCTAAAATTCCAGTTGAAATTTTTTCAAAGTCCCTTCAAAATTTTCCAATTTTTGTCCCAATTCTTCCCATTCCCATTGAAACTTTTCAAATCCCTCTCAAAATTGTTGAAATTCTCTTGAAGCTTTTAAAATTCTCTCTAGAATTTTCAAAATCCATGTCCACATGTTTACAATTTCACGTAAAAAAATTGCTAAAATTCCAGTTGAAATTTTTTCAAAGTCCCTGAAAAACTTTTCCAATTTTTGTCCCAATTCTTCCCATTCCCATTGAAACTTTTCAAATCCCTCTCAAAATTGTTGAAATTCTGTTGAAGCTTTTAAAATTCTCTCTAGAATTTTCAAAATCCATGTCCACATGTTTACAATTTCACGTCAAAAAATGGCTAAAATTCCAGTTGAAATCTTTTCAAAGTCCCTTAAAAATTTTCCAATTTTTGTCCCAATTCTTCCCATTCCCATTGAAACTTTTCAAATCCCTCTCAAAATTGTTGAAATTCTCTTGAAGCTTTTAAAATTCTCTCTAGAATTTTCAAAATCCACTTCAACATGTTTACAATTTCACATCAAAAAATTGCTAAAATTCCAGTTGAAATTTTTTCAAAGTCCCTTAAAAATTTTCCAATTTTTGTCCCAATTCTTCACATTCCCATTGAAACTTTTCAAATCCCTCTCAAAATTGTTGAAATTCTCTTGAAGCTTTTAAAATTCTCTCTAGAATTTTCAAAATCCATGTCCACATGTTTACAATTTCATGTAAAAAAATTGGCTAAAATTCCAGTTGAAATTTTTTCAAAGTCCCTTAAAAATTTTCCAATTTTTGTCCCAATTCTTCCCATTCCCATTGAAACTTTTCAAATCCCTCTCAAAATTGTTGAAATTCTGTTGAAGCTTTTAAAATTCTCTCTAGAATTTTCAAAATCCATGTCCACATGTTTACAATTTCACGTAAAAAAAATGCTAAAATTCCAGTTGAAATTTTTTCAAAGTCCCTTAAAAATTTTCCAATTTTTGTCCCAATTCTTCCCATTCCCATTGAAACTTTTCAAATCCCTCTCAAAATTGTGGAAATTCTCTTGAAGCTTTTAAAATTCTCTCTAGAATTTTCAAAATCCATGTCCACATGTTTACAATTTCACGTCAAAAAATGGCTAAAATTCCAGTTGAAATTTTTTCAAAGTCCCTTAAAAATTTTCCAATTTTTGTCCCAATTCTTCCCATTCCCATTGAAACTTTTCAAATCCCTCTCAAAATTGTTGAAATTCTCTTGAAGCTTTTAAAATTCTCTCTAGAATTTTCAAAATCCATGTCCACATGTTTACAATTTCACGTCAAAAAATTGCTAAAATTCCAGTTGAAATTTTTTCAAAGTCCCTGAAAAATTTTCCAATTTTTGTCCCAATTCTTCCCATTCCCATTGAAACTTTTCAAATCCCTCTCAAAATTGTTGAAATTCTCTTGAAGCTTTTAAAATTCTCTCTAGAATTTTCAAAATCCATGTCCACATGTTTACAATTTCACGTCAAAAAATGGCTAAAATTCCAGTTGAAATTTTTTCAAAGTCCCTTAAATACTTTCCAATTTTTGTCCCAATTCTTCCCATTCCCATTGAAACTTTTCAAATCCCTCTCAAAATTGTGGAAATTCTGTTGAAGCTTTTAAAATTCTCTCTAGAATTTTCAAAATCCATGTCCACATGTTTACAATTTCACGTAAAATTGGCTAAAATTCCAGTTGAAATTTTTTCAAAGTCCCTTAAAAATTTTCCAATTTTTGTCCCAATTCTTCCCATTCCCATTGAAACTTTTCAAATCCCTCTCAAAATTGTGGAAATTCTGTTGAAGCTTTTAAAATTCTCTCTAGAATTTTCAAAATCCATGTCCACATGTTTACAATTTCACGTAAAAAAATTGCTAAAATTCCAGTTGAAATTTTTTCAAAGTCCCTGAAAAATTTTCCAATTTTTGTCCCAATTCTTCCCATTCCCATTGAAACTTTTCAAATCCCTCTCAAAATTGTTAAAATTCTGTTGAAGCTTTTAAAATTCTCTCTAGAATTTTCAAAATCCATGGCCACATGTTTACAATTTCACGTCAAAAAATGGCTAAAATTCCAGTTGAAATTTTTTCAAAGTCCCTTCAAAATTTTCCAATTTTTGTCCCAATTCTTCCCATTCCCATTGAAACTTTTCAAATCCCTCTCAAAATTGTGGAAATTCTGTTGAAGCTTTTAAAATTCTCTCTAGAATTTTCAAAATCCACTTCATCATGTTTACAATTTCATGTAAAAAAATGGCTAAAATTCCAGTTGAAATTTTTTCAAAGTCCCTTATAAATTTTCCAATTTTTGTCCCAATTCTTCCCATTCCCATTGAAACTTTTCAAATCCCTCTCATAATTGTGGAAATTCTCTTGAAGCTTTTAAAATTCTCTCTAGAATTTTCAAAATCCATGTCCACATGTTTACAATTTCACGTCAAAAAATGGCTAAAATTCCAGTTGAAATTTTTTCAAAGTCCCTTAAAAATTTTCCAATTTTTGTCCCAATTCTTCCCATTCCCATTGAAACTTTTCAAATCCCTCTCAAAATTGTTGAAATTCTCTTGAAGCTTTTAAAATTCTCTCTAGAATTTTCAAAATCCATGTCCACATGTTTACAATTTCACGTCAAAAAATGGCTAAAATTCCAGTTGAAATTTTTTCAAAGTCCCTTAAAAATTTTCCCATTTTTGTCCCAATTCTTCCCATTCCCATTGAAACGTTTCAAATCCCTCTCAAAATTGTTGAAATTCTGTTGAAGCTTTTAAAATTCTCTCTAGAATTTTCAAAATCCATGTCCACATGTTTACAATTTCACGTCAAAAAATGGCTAAAATTCCAGTTGAAATTTTTTCAAAGTCCCTTAAAAATTTTCCAATTTTTGTCCCAATTCTTCCCATTCCCATTGAAACTTTTCAAATCCCTCTCAAAATTGTAGAAATTCTGTTGAAGCTTTTAAAATTCTCTCTAGAATTTTCAAAATCCATGTCCACATGTTTACAATTTCACGTAAAAAAAATGCTAAAATTCCAGTTGAAATTTTTTCAAAGTCCCTTAAAAATTTTCCAATTTTTGTCCCAATTCTTCCCATTCCCATTGAAACTTTTCAAATCCCTCTCAAAATTGTGGAAATTCTCTTGAAGCTTTTAAAATTCTCTCTAGAATTTTCAAAATCCATGTCCACATGTTTACAATTTCACGTCAAAAAATGGCTAAAATTCCAGTTGAAATTTTTTCAAAGTCCCTTAAAAATTTTCCAATTTTTGTCCCAATTCTTCCCATTCCCATTGAAACTTTTCAAATCCCTCTCAAAATTGTGGAAATTCTCTTGAAGCTTTTAAAATTCTCTCTAGAATTTTCAAAATCCATGTCCACATGTTTACAATTTCACGTCAAAAAATTGCTAAAATTCCAGTTGAAATTTTTCAAAGTCCCTGAAAAATTTTCCAATTTTTGTCCCAATTCTTCCCATTCCCATTGAAACTTTTCAAATCCCTCTCAAAATTGTTGAAATTCTCTTGAAGCTTTTAAAATTCTCTCTAGAATTTTCAAAATCCATGTCCACATGTTTACAATTTCACGTCAAAAAATGGCTAAAATTCCAGTTGAAATTTTTTCAAAGTCCCTTAAATACTTTCCAATTTTTGTCCCAATTCTTCCCATTCCCATTGAAACTTTTCAAATCCCTCTCAAAATTGTGGAAATTCTGTTGAAGCTTTTAAAATTCTCTCTAGAATTTTCAAAATCCATGTCCACATGTTTACAATTTCACGTAAAATTGGCTAAAATTCCAGTTGAAATTTTTCAAAGTCCCTTAAAAATTTTCCAATTTTTGTCCCAATTCTTCCCATTCCCATTGAAACTTTTCAAATCCCTCTCAAAATTGTGGAAATTCTGTTGAAGCTTTTAAAATTCTCTCTAGAATTTTCAAAATCCATGTCCACATGTTTACAATTTCACGTAAAAAATTGCTAAAATTCCAGTTGAAATTTTTTCAAAGTCCCTGAAAAATTTTCCAATTTTTGTCCCAATTCTTCCCATTCCCATTGAAACTTTTCAAATCCCTCTCAAAATTGTTAAAATTCTGCTTGAAGCTTTTAAAAATTCTCTCTAGAATTTTCAAAATCCATGGCCACATGTTTACAATTTCACGTCAAAAAATGGCTAAAATTCCAGTTGGAATTTTTTCAAAGTCCCTTCAAAATTTTCCAATTTTTGTCCCAATTCTTCCCATTCCCATTGAAACTTTTCAAATCCCTCTCAAAATTGTGGAAATTCTGTTGAAGCTTTTAAAATTCTCTCTAGAATTTTCAAAATCCACTTCATCATGTTTACAATTTCATGTAAAAAAATGGCTAAAATTCCAGTTGAAATTTTTTCAAAGTCCCTTATAAATTTTCCAATTTTTGTCCCAATTCTTCCCATTCCCATTGAAACTTTTCAAATCCCTCTCATAATTGTGGAAATTCTCTTGAAGCTTTTAAAATTCTCTCTAGAATTTTCAAAATCCATGTCCACATGTTCACAATTTCACGTAAAAAAATGGCTAAAATTCCAGTTGAAATTTTTTCAAAGTCCCTTAAAAATTTTCCAATTTTTGTCCCAATTCTTCCCATTCCCATTGAAACTTTTCAAATCCTCAAAATTGTTGAAATTCTCTTGAAGCTTTTAAAATTCTCTCTAGAATTTTCAAAATCCCATGTCCACATGTTTACAATTTCACGTCAAAAAATGGCTAAAATTCAGTTGAAATTTTTTCAAAGTCCCTTAAAAATTTTCCCATTTTTGTCCCAATTCTTCCCATTCCCATTGAAACGTTTCAATCCCTCTCAAAATTGTTGAAATTCTGTTGAAGCTTTTAAAATTCTCTCTAGAATTTTCAAAATCCATGTCCACATGTTTACAATTTCACGTCAAAAATGGCTAAAATTCCAGTTGAAATTTTTTCAAAGTCCCTTAAAAATTTTCCAATTTTTGTCCCAATTCTTCCCATTCCCATTGAAACTTTTCAAATCCCTCTCAAAATTGTAGAAATTCTGTTGAAGCTTTTAAAATTCTCTCTAGAATTTTCAAAATCCATGTCCACATGTTACAATATCACGTCAAAAAATGGCTAAAATTCAGTTGAAATTTTTCAAAGTCCCTTAAAAATTTCCAATTTTTGTCCCAATTCTTCCCATTCCCATTGAAACTTTTCAAATCCTCTCAAAATTGTGGAAATTCTGTTGAAGCTTTTAAAATTCCTCTAGAATTTTCAAAATCCATGTCCACATGTTTACAATTTCACGTCAAAAAATGGCTAAAATTCCAGTTGAAATTTTTTCAAAGTCCTTAAAAATTTTCCAATTTTTGTCCCAATTCTTCCCATTCCCATTGAAACTTTTCAAATCCCTCTCAAAATTGTTGAAATTCTGTTGAGGCTTTAAAATTCTCTCTAGAATTTTCAAAATCCATGGCCACATGTTTACAAATTTCACGTCAAAAAATGGCTAAAATTCCAGTTGAAATTTTTCAAAGTCCCTTCAAAATTTTCCAATTTTGTCCCAAGTTCTTCCCATTCCCATTGAAACTTTTCAAATCCTCTCAAAATTGTTGAAATTCTCTTGAAGCTTTTAAATTCTCTCTAAATTTTCAAAATCCATGGCCACATGTTTACAATTTCACGTAAAAAAATGGCTAAAATTCCAGTTGAAATTTTTTCAAAGTCCCTTCAAAATTTTCCAATTTTTGTCCCAATTCTTCCCATTCCCATTGAAACTTTTCAAATCCCTCTCAAAATTGTTGAAATTCCTCTTGAAGCTTTTAAAATTCTCTCTAGAATTTTCAAAATCCATGGCCACATGTTTACAATTTCACGTCAAAAAATTGCTAAAATTCCAGTTGAAATTTTCAAAGTCCCTTAAAAAATTTCCAATTTTTGTCCCAATTCTTCCCATTCCCATTGAAACTTTCAAATCCCTCTCAAAATTGTTGAAATTCTGTTGAAGCTTTTAAAATTCTCTCTAGAATTTTCAAAATCCATGTCCACATGTTTACAATTTCACGTCAAAAAATGCTAAAATTCAGTTGAAATTTTTTCAAAGTCCCTTAAATACTTTCCAATTTTTGTCCCAATTCTTCCCATTCCCATTGAAACTTTTCAAATCCCTCTCAAAATTGTTGAAATTCTCTTGAAGCTTTTAAAATTCTCTCTAGAATTTTTCAAAATCCATGTCCACATGTTTACAATTTCACGTAATAAAATTGCTAAAATTCCAGTTGAAATTTTTTCAAAGTCCCTGAAAAACTTTTCAATTTTTGTCCCAATTCTTCCCATTCCCATTGAAACTTTTCAAATCCCTCTCAAAATTGTTGAAATTCTGTTGAAGCTTTTAAAATTCTCTCTAGAATTTTCAAAATCCATGTCCACATGTTTACAATTTCACTCAAAAAATGGCTAAAATTCCAGTGAAATCTTTTCAAAGTCCCTTAAAAATTTCCAATTTTTGTCCCAATATCTTCCATTCCCATTGAAACTTTTCAAATCCCTCTCAAAATTGTTGAAATTCTCTTGAAGCTTTTAAAATTCTCTCTAGAATTTTCAAAATCCACTTCAACATGTTTACAATTTCACATCAAAAAATTGCTAAAAATTCCAGTTGAAATTTTTTTCAAAGTCCCTTAAAAATTTTCCAATTTTTGTCCCAATTCTTCACATTCCCATTGAAACTTTTCAAATCCCTCTCAAAATTGTTGAAATTCTGTTGAAGCTTTTAAAATTCTCTCTAGAATTTTCAAAATCCATGTCCACATGTTTACATTTCATGTAAAAAAATTGGCTAAAATTCCAGTTGAAATTTTTTCAAAGTCCCTTAAAAATTTTCCCAATTTTGTCCCAATTCTTCCCATTCCCATTGAAAACTTTTCAAATCCCTCTCAAAATTGTGGAAATTCTGTTGAAGCTTTTAAAATTCTCTCTAGAATTTTCAAAATCCATGTCCACATGTTTACAATTTCACGTCAAAAAATGGCTAAAATTCCAGTTGAAATTTTTTCAAAGTCCTTAAAAATTTTCCAATTTTGTCCCAATTCTTCCCATTCCCATTGAAACTTTTCAAATCCCTCTCAAAATTGTGGAAATTCTGTTGAAGCTTTTAAAATTCTCTCTAGAATTTTCAAAATCCATGTCCACATGTTTTCAATTTCACGTAAAAAAATTGCTAAAATTCCAGTTGAAATTTTTTCAAAGTCCCTTAAAAATTTTCCCAATTTTTGTCCAATTCTTCCCATTCCCATTGAACTTTTCGAATCCCTCTCCAAATTGTTAAAATTCTGTTGAAGCTTTTAAAAATTCTCTCTAGAATTTTCAAAAACATGGCCACATGTTTACAATTTCATGTCAAAAAATGGCTAAAATTCCAGTTGAAATTTTTCAAAGTCCCTTAAAATTTTCCAATTTTTGTCCCAATTCTTCCCATTCCCATTGAAACTTTTCAAATCCCCTCTCAAAATTGTGGAAATTCTCTTGATGCTTTTTAAAATTCTCTCTAGAATTTTCAAAATCCATGGCCACATGTTTACAATTTCACGTCAAAAAATGGCTAAAATTCCAGTTGAAATTTTTTCAAAGTCCCTTCAAAATTTTCCAATTTTTGTCCAATTCTTCCCATTCCATTGAAACTTTTCAAATCCCTCTCAAAATTGTTGAAATTCTGTTGAAGCTTTTAAAATTCTCTCTAGAATTTTCAAAATCCATGTCCACATGTTCACAATTTCACGTCAAAAAATTGCTAAAATTCCAGTTGAAATTTTTTCAAAGTCCCTTAAAAGTTTTGCCATTTTTGTCCCAATTCTTCCCATTCCCATTGAAACTTTTCAAATCCCTCTCAAAATTGTTGAAATTCTGTTGAGGCTTTTAAAATTCTCTCTAGAATTTTCAAAATCCATGGCCACATGTTTTCAATTTCACATAAAAAAATGGCTAAAATTCCAGTTGAAATTTTTTCAAAGTCCCTTAAAAATTTTCCAATTTTTGTCCCAATTCTTCCCATTCCCATTGAAACTTTTCAAATCCCTCTCAAAATTGTTAAAATTCTGTTGAAGCTTTTAAAATTCTCTCTAGAATTTTCAAAATCCATGTCCACATGTTTACAATTTCACGTCAAAAATGGCTAAAATTCCAGTTGAAATTTTTTCAAAGTCCCTTAAAAATTTCAATTTTTGTCCCAATTCTTCCCATTCCCATTGAAACTTTTCAAATCCTCTCAAAATTGTTGAAATTCTCTTGAAGCTTTTAAATTCTCTCTAGAATTTTCAAAATCCATGTCCACATGTTTACAATTTCACGTAAAAAAAATGCTAAAATTCCAGTTGAAATTTTTCAAAGTCCCTTAAAAATTTTCCAATTTTTGTCCCAATTCTTCCCATTCCCATTGAAACTTTTCAAATCCCTCTCAAAATTGTTGAAATTCTCTTGAAGCTTTTAAAATTCTCTCTAGAATTTTCAAAATCCATGTCCACATGTTCACAATTTCACGTAAAAAAAGGCTAAAATTCCAGTTGAAATTTTTTCAAAGTCCTTAAAAATTTTCCAATTTTTGTCCCAATTCTTCCCATTCCCATTGAAACTTTTCAAATCCCTCTCAAAATTGTTGAAATTCTGTTGAAGCTTTTAAAATTCTCTCTAGAATTTTCAAAATCCATGGCCACATGTTCACAATTTCACGTCAAAAAATGGCTAAAATTCCAGTTGAAATTTTTACAAAGTCCCTGAAAAATTTTCCCATTTTTGTCCCAATTCTTCCCATTCCCATTGAAACGTTTCAAATCCCTCTCAAAATTGTTGAAATTCTGTTGAAGCTTTTAAAATTCTCTCTAGAATTTTCAAAATCCATGTCCACATGTTTACAATTTCACGTCAAAAAAATGGCTAAAATTCCAGTTGAAATTTTTTCAAAGTCCCTTAAAAATTTTCCAATTTTGTCCCAATTCTTCCCATTCCCATTGAAACTTTTCAAATCCCTCTCAAAATTGTAGAAATTCTGTTGAAGCTTTTAAAATTCTCTCTAGAATTTTCAAAATCCATGTCCACATGTTTACAATTTCACGTCAAAAAATGGCTAAAATTCCAGTTGAAATTTTTTCAAAGTCCTTAAAAATTTTCCAATTTTTGTCCCAATTCTTCCCATTCCATTGAAACTTTTCAAAATCCCTCTCAAATTGTGAAATCTGTTGAAGCTTTTAAAATTCTCTCTAGAATTTTCAAAATCCATGTCCACATGTTTACAATTTCACGTCAAAAAATGGCTAAAATTCCAGTTGAAATTTTTTCAAAGTCCCTTAAAAATTTTCCAATTTTGTCCCAATTCTTCCCATTCCCATTGAAACTTTTCAAATCCCTCTCAAAATTGTTGAAAATTCTGTTGAGGCTTTTAAAATTCTCTCTAGAATTTTCAAAATCCATGGCCACATGTTTACAATTTCACGTCAAAAAATGGCTAAAATTCCAGTTGAAATTTTTTCAAAGTCCCTTCAAAATTTCCAATTTTTGTCCCAATTCTTCCATTCCCATTGAAACTTTTCAAATCCCTCTCAAAAATTGTTGAAATTCTCTTGAAGCTTTTAAAAATTCTCTCTAGAATTTTCAAAATCCATGGCCACATGTTTACAATTCACGTAAAAAAATGGCTAAAATTCCAGTTGAAATTTTTTCAAAGTCCCTTCAAATTTTCCAATTTTTGTCCCAATTCTTCCCATTCCCATTGAAACTTTTCAATCCCTCTCAAAATTGTTGAAATTCTCTTGAAGCTTTTAAATTCTCTCTAGAATTTTCAAAATCCATGGCCACATGTTTACAATTTCACGTCAAAAAATTGCTAAAATTCCAGTTGAAATTTTTTCAAAGTCCCTTAAAAAATTTCCAATTTTGTCCCAATTCTTCCATTCCCATTGAAACTTTCAAATCCCCTCTCAAAATTGTTGAAATTCTGTTGAAGCTTTTAAAATTCTCTCTAGAATTTTCAAAATCCATGTCAACATGTTTACAATTTCACGTCAAAAAATGGCTAAAATTCCAGTTGAAATTTTTTCAAAGTCCCTTAAATACTTTCCAATTTTGTCCCAATTCTTCCCATTCCCATTGAAACTTTTCAAATCCCTCTCAAAATTGTTGAAATTCTCTTGAAGCTTTTAAAATTCTCTCTAGAATTTTCAAAATCCATGTCCACATGTTTACAATTTCACGTAAAAAAATTGCTAAAATTCCAGTTGAAATTTTTTCAAAGTCCCTGAAAAACTTTTCCAATTTTTGTCCCAATTCTTCCCATTCCCATTGAAACTTTTCAAATCCCTCTCAAAATTGTTGAAATTCTGTTGAAGCTTTTAAAATTCTCTCTAGAATTTTCAAAATCCATGTCCACATGTTTACAATTTCACGTCAAAAAATGGCTAAAATTCCAGTTGAAATCTTTTCAAAGTCCCTTAAAAATTTTCCAATTTTTGTCCCAATTCTTCCCATTCCCATTGAAACTTTTCAAATCCCTCTCAAAATTGTTGAAATTCTCTTGAAGCTTTTAAAATTCTCTCTAGAATTTTCAAAATCCACTTCAACATGTTTACAATTTCACATCAAAAAATTGCTAAAATTCCAGTTGAAATTTTTTCAAAGTCCCTTAAAAATTTTCCAATTTTTGTCCCAATTCTTCACATTCCCATTGAAACTTTTCAAATCCCTCTCAAAATTGTTGAAATTCTGTTGAAGCTTTTAAAATTCTCTCTAGAATTTTCAAAATCCATGTCCACATGTTTACAATTTCATGTAAAAAAATTGGCTAAAATTCCAGTTGAAATTTTTTCAAAGTCCCTTAAAAATTTTCCAATTTTTGTCCCAATTCTTCCCATTCCCATTGAAACTTTTCAAATCCCTCTCAAAATTGTGGAAATTCTGTTGAAGCTTTTAAAATTCTCTCTAGAATTTTCAAAATCCATGTCCACATGTTTACAATTTCACGTCAAAAAATGGCTAAAATTCCAGTTGAAATTTTTTCAAAGTCCCTTAAAAATTTTCCAATTTTTGTCCCAATTCTTCCCATTCCCATTGAAACTTTTCAAATCCCTCTCAAAATTGTGGAAATTCTGTTGAAGCTTTTAAAATTCTCTCTAGAATTTTCAAAATCCATGTCCACATGTTTTCAATTTCACGTAAAAAAATTGCTAAAATTCCAGTTGAAATTTTTTCAAAGTCCCTTAAAAATTTTCCAATTTTTGTCCCAATTCTTCCCATTCCCATTGAAACTTTTCAAATCCCTCTCAAAATTGTTAAAATTCTGTTGAAGCTTTTAAAATTCTCTCTAGAATTTTCAAAATCCATGTCCACATGTTTACAATTTCACGTCAAAAAATGGCTAAAATTCCAGTTGAAATTTTTTCAAAGTCCCTTAAAAATTTTCCAATTTTTGTCCCAATTCTTCCCATTCCCATTGAAACTTTTCAAATCCCTCTCAAAATTGTTGAAATTCTCTTGAAGCTTTTAAAATTCTCTCTAGAATTTTCAAAATCCATGTCCACATGTTTACAATTACACGTCAAAAAATGGCTAAAATTCCAGTTGAAATTTTTTCAAAGTCCCTTAAAAATTTTCCAATTTTTGTCCCAATTCTTCCCATTCCCATTGAAACTTTTCAAATCCCTCTCAAAATTGTTGAAATTCTGTTGAAGCTTTTAAAATTCTCTCTAGAATTTTCAAAATCCATGTCCACATGTTCACAATTTCACGTCAAAAAATTGCTAAAATTCCAGTTGAAATTTTTTCAAAGTCCCTTAAAAGTTTTGCCATTTTTGTCCCAATTCTTCCCATTCCCATTGAAACTTTTCAAATCCCTCTCAAAATTGTTGAAATTCTGTTGAGGCTTTTAAAATTCTCTCTAGAATTTTCAAAATCCATGGCCACATGTTTTCAATTTCACATAAAAAAATGGCTAAAATTCCAGTTGAAATTTTTTCAAAGTCCCTTAAAAATTTTCCAATTTTTGTCCCAATTCTTCCCATTCCCATTGAAACTTTTCAAATCCCTCTCAAAATTGTTAAAATTCTGTTGAAGCTTTTAAAATTCTCTCTAGAATTTTCAAAATCCATGTCCACATGTTTACAATTTCACGTCAAAAAATGGCTAAAATTCCAGTTGAAATTTTTTCAAAGTCCCTTAAAAATTTTCCAATTTTTGTCCCAATTCTTCCCATTCCCATTGAAACTTTTCAAATCCCTCTCAAAATTGTTGAAATTCTCTTGAAGCTTTTAAAATTCTCTCTAGAATTTTCAAAATCCATGTCCACATGTTTACAATTTCACGTAAAAAAAATGCTAAAATTCCAGTTGAAATTTTTTCAAAGTCCCTTAAAAATTTTCCAATTTTTGTCCCAATTCTTCCCATTCCCATTGAAACTTTTCAAATCCCTCTCAAAATTGTTGAAATTCTCTTGAAGCTTTTAAAATTCTCTCTAGAATTTTCAAAATCCATGTCCACATGTTCACAATTTCACATAAAAAAATGGCTAAAATTCCAGTTGAAATTTTTTCAAAGTCCCTTAAAAATTTTCCAATTTTTGTCCCAATTCTTCCCATTCCCATTGAAACTTTTCAAATCCCTCTCAAAATTGTTGAAATTCTGTTGAAGCTTTTAAAATTCTCTCTAGAATTTTCAAAATCCATGTCCACATGTTTACAATTACACGTCAAAAAATGGCTAAAATTCCAGTTGAAATTTTTTCAAAGTCCCTTAAAAATTTTCCAATTTTTGTCCCAATTCTTCCCATTCCCATTGAAACTTTTCAAATCCCTCTCAAAATTGTTGAAATTCTGTTGAAGCTTTTAAAATTCTCTCTAGAATTTTCAAAATCCATGTCCACATGTTCACAATTTCACGTCAAAAAATTGCTAAAATTCCAGTTGAAATTTTTTCAAAGTCCCTTAAAAGTTTTGCCATTTTTGTCCCAATTCTTCCCATTCCCATTGAAACTTTTCAAATCCCTCTCAAAATTGTTGAAATTCTGTTGAGGCTTTTAAAATTCTCTCTAGAATTTTCAAAATCCATGGCCACATGTTTTCAATTTCACATAAAAAAATGGCTAAAATTCCAGTTGAAATTTTTTCAAAGTCCCTTAAAAATTTTCCAATTTTTGTCCCAATTCTTCCCATTCCCATTGAAACTTTTCAAATCCCTCTCAAAATTGTTAAAATTCTGTTGAAGCTTTTAAAATTCTCTCTAGAATTTTCAAAATCCATGTCCACATGTTTACAATTTCACGTCAAAAAATGGCTAAAATTCCAGTTGAAATTTTTTCAAAGTCCCTTAAAAATTTTCCAATTTTTGTCCCAATTCTTCCCATTCCCATTGAAACTTTTCAAATCCCTCTCAAAATTGTTGAAATTCTCTTGAAGCTTTTAAAATTCTCTCTAGAATTTTCAAAATCCATGTCCACATGTTTACAATTTCACGTAAAAAAAATGCTAAAATTCCAGTTGAAATTTTTTCAAAGTCCCTTAAAAATTTTCCAATTTTTGTCCCAATTCTTCCCATTCCCATTGAAACTTTTCAAATCCCTCTCAAAATTGTTGAAATTCTCTTGAAGCTTTTAAAATTCTCTCTAGAATTTTCAAAATCCATGTCCACATGTTCACAATTTCACGTAAAAAAATGGCTAAAATTCCAGTTGAAATTTTTTCAAAGTCCCTTAAAAATTTTCCAATTTTTGTCCCAATTCTTCCCATTCCCATTGAAACTTTTCAAATCCCTCTCAAAATTGTTGAAATTCTGTTGAAGCTTTTAAAATTCTCTCTAGAATTTTCAAAATCCATGGCCACATGTTCACAATTTCACGTCAAAAAATGGCTAAAATTCCAGTTGAAATTTTTACAAAGTCCCTGAAAAATTTTCCAATTTTTGTCCCAATTCTTCCCATTCCCATTGAAACCTTTCAAATCCCTCTCAAAATTGTTGAAATTCTCTTGAAGCTTTTAAAATTCTCTCTAGAATTTTCAAAATCCATGTCCACATGTTTACAATTTCACGTCAAAAAAATGCTAAAATTCCAGTTGAAATTTTTTCAAAGTCCCTTAAAAATTTTCCAATTTTTGTCCCAATTCTTCCCATTCCCATTGAAACTTTTCAAATCCCTCTCAAAATTGTTGAAATTCTCTTGAAGCTTTTAAAATTCTCTCTAGAATTTTCAAAATCCATGGCCACATGTTTACAATTTCACGTCAAAAAAATGCTAAAATTCCAGTTGAAATTTTTTCCAAGTCCCTTCAAAATTTTCCAATTTTTGTCCCAATTCTTCCCATTCCCATTGAAACTTCTCAAATCCCTCTCAAAATTGTGGAAATTCTGTGGAAGCTTTTAAAATTCTCTCTAGAATTTTCAAAATCCATGTCCACATGTTTTCAATTTCACGTCAAAAAATGGCTAAAATTCCAGTTGAAATTTTTTCAAAGTCCCTTAAAAATTTTCCAATTTTTGTCCCAATTCTTCCCATTCCCATTGAAACTTTTCAAATCCCTCTCAAAATTGTTGAAATTCTCTTGAAGCTTTTAAAATTCTCTCTAGAATTTTCAAAATCCATGTCCACATGTTTACAATTTCACGTCAAAAAATGGCTAAAATTCCAGTTGAAATTTTTTCAAAGTCCCTTAAAAATTTTCCAATTTTTGTCCCAATTCTTCCCATTCCCATTGAAACTTTTCAAATCCCTCTCAAAATTGTAGAAATTCTGTTGAAGCTTTTAAAATTCTCTCTAGAATTTTCAAAATCCATGTCCACATGTTTACAATTTCACGTCAAAAAATGGCTAAAATTCCAGTTGAAATTTTTTCAAAGTCCCTTAAAAATTTTCCAATTTTTGTCCCAATTCTTCCCATTCCCATTGAAACTTTTCAAATCCCTCTCAAAATTGTGGAAATTCTGTTGAAGCTTTTAAAATTCTCTCTAGAATTTTCAAAATCCATGTCCACATGTTTACAATTTCACGTCAAAAAATGGCTAAAATTCCAGTTGAAATTTTTTCAAAGTCCCTTAAAAATTTTCCAATTTTTGTCCCAATTCTTCCCATTCCCATTGAAACTTTTCAAATCCCTCTCAAAATTGTTGAAATTCTGTTGAAGCTTTTAAAATTCTCTCTAGAATTTTCAAAAACCATGGCCACATGTTTACAATTTCACGTAAAAAAAATGCTAAAATTCCAGTTGAAATTTTTTCAAAGTCCCTTAAAAATTTTCCAATTTTTGTCCCAATTCTTCCCATTCCCATTGAAACTTTTCAAATCCCTCTCAAAATTGTTGAAATTCTCTTGAAGCTTTTAAAATTCTCTCTAGAATTTTCAAAATCCATGTCCACATGTTCACAATTTCACGTAAAAAAATGGCTAAAATTCCAGTTGAAATTTTTTCAAAGTCCCTTAAAAATTTTCCAATTTTTGTCCCAATTCTTCCCATTCCCATTGAAACTTTTCAAATCCCTCTCAAAATTGTTGAAATTCTGTTGAAGCTTTTAAAATTCTCTCTAGAATTTTCAAAATCCATGTCCACATGTTTACAATTACACGTCAAAAAATGGCTAAAATTCCAGTTGAAATTTTTTCAAAGTCCCTTAAAAATTTTCCAATTTTTGTCCCAATTCTTCCCATTCCCATTGAAACTTTTCAAATCCCTCTCAAAATTGTTGAAATTCTGTTGAAGCTTTTAAAATTCTCTCTAGAATTTTCAAAATCCATGTCCACATGTTCACAATTTCACGTCAAAAAATTGCTAAAATTCCAGTTGAAATTTTTTCAAAGTCCCTTAAAAGTTTTGCCATTTTTGTCCCAATTCTTCCCATTCCCATTGAAACTTTTCAAATCCCTCTCAAAATTGTTGAAATTCTGTTGAGGCTTTTAAAATTCTCTCTAGAATTTTCAAAATCCATGGCCACATGTTTTCAATTTCACATAAAAAAATGGCTAAAATTCCAGTTGAAATTTTTTCAAAGTCCCTTAAAAATTTTCCAATTTTTGTCCCAATTCTTCCCATTCCCATTGAAACTTTTCAAATCCCTCTCAAAATTGTTAAAATTCTGTTGAAGCTTTTAAAATTCTCTCTAGAATTTTCAAAATCCATGTCCACATGTTTACAATTTCACGTCAAAAAATGGCTAAAATTCCAGTTGAAATTTTTTCAAAGTCCCTTAAAAATTTTCCAATTTTTGTCCCAATTCTTCCCATTCCCATTGAAACTTTTCAAATCCCTCTCAAAATTGTTGAAATTCTCTTGAAGCTTTTAAAATTCTCTCTAGAATTTTCAAAATCCATGTCCACATGTTTACAATTTCACGTAAAAAAAATGCTAAAATTCCAGTTGAAATTTTTTCAAAGTCCCTTAAAAATTTTCCAATTTTTGTCCCAATTCTTCCCATTCCCATTGAAACTTTTCAAATCCCTCTCAAAATTGTTGAAATTCTCTTGAAGCTTTTAAAATTCTCTCTAGAATTTTCAAAATCCATGTCCACATGTTCACAATTTCACGTAAAAAAATGGCTAAAATTCCAGTTGAAATTTTTTCAAAGTCCCTTAAAAATTTTCCAATTTTTGTCCCAATTCTTCCCATTCCCATTGAAACTTTTCAAATCCCTCTCAAAATTGTTGAAATTCTGTTGAAGCTTTTAAAATTCTCTCTAGAATTTTCAAAATCCATGGCCACATGTTCACAATTTCACGTCAAAAAATGGCTAAAATTCCAGTTGAAATTTTTACAAAGTCCCTGAAAAATTTTCCAATTTTTGTCCCAATTCTTCCCATTCCCATTGAAACCTTTCAAATCCCTCTCAAAATTGTTGAAATTCTCTTGAAGCTTTTAAAATTCTCTCTAGAATTTTCAAAATCCATGTCCACATGTTTACAATTTCACGTCAAAAAAATGCTAAAATTCCAGTTGAAATTTTTTCAAAGTCCCTTAAAAATTTTCCAATTTTTGTCCCAATTCTTCCCATTCCCATTGAAACTTTTCAAATCCCTCTCAAAATTGTTGAAATTCTCTTGAAGCTTTTAAAATTCTCTCTAGAATTTTCAAAATCCATGGCCACATGTTTACAATTTCACGTCAAAAAAATGCTAAAATTCCAGTTGAAATTTTTTCCAAGTCCCTTAAAAATTTTCCAATTTTTGTCCCAATTCTTCCCATTCCCATTGAAACTTTTCAAATCCCTCTCAAAATTGTGGAAATTCTGTGGAAGCTTTTAAAATTCTCTCTAGAATTTTCAAAATCCATGTCCACATGTTTTCAATTTCACGTCAAAAAATGGCTAAAATTCCAGTTGAAATTTTTTCAAAGTCCCTTAAAAATTTTCCAATTTTTGTCCCAATTCTTCCCATTCCCATTGAAACTTTTCAAATCCCTCTCAAAATTGTTGAAATTCTCTTGAAGCTTTTAAAATTCTCTCTAGAATTTTCAAAATCCATGTCCACATGTTTACAATTTCACGTCAAAAAATGGCTAAAATTCCAGTTGAAATTTTTTCAAAGTCCCTTAAAAATTTTCCAATTTTTGTCCCAATTCTTCCCATTCCCATTGAAACTTTTCAAATCCCTCTCAAAATTGTAGAAATTCTGTTGAAGCTTTTAAAATTCTCTCTAGAATTTTCAAAATCCATGTCCACATGTTTACAATTTCACGTCAAAAAATGGCTAAAATTCCAGTTGAAATTTTTTCAAAGTCCCTTAAAAATTTTCCAATTTTTGTCCCAATTCTTCCCATTCCCATTGAAACTTTTCAAATCCCTCTCAAAATTGTGGAAATTCTGTTGAAGCTTTTAAAATTCTCTCTAGAATTTTCAAAATCCATGTCCACATGTTTACAATTTCACGTCAAAAAATGGCTAAAATTCCAGTTGAAATTTTTTCAAAGTCCCTTAAAAATTTTCCAATTTTTGTCCCAATTCTTCCCATTCCCATTGAAACTTTTCAAATCCCTCTCAAAATTGTTGAAATTCTGTTGAAGCTTTTAAAATTCTCTCTAGAATTTTCAAAAACCATGGCCACATGTTTACAATTTCACGTCAAAAAATGGCTAAAATTCCAGTTGAAATTTTTTCAAAGTCCCTTAAAAATTTTCCAATTTTTGCCCCAATTCTTCCCATTCCCATTGAAACTTTTCAAATCCCTCTCAAAATTGTTGAAATTCTCTTGAAGCTTTTAAAATTCTCTCTAGAATTTTCAAAATCCATGGCCACATGTTTACAATTTCACGTCAAAAAATGGCTAAAATTCCAGTTGAAATTTTTTCAAAGTCCCTTAAAAATTTTCCAATTTTTGCCCCAATTCTTCCCATTCCCATTGAAACTTTTCAAATCCCTCTCAAAATTGTTGAAATTCTGTTGAAGCTTTTAAAATTCTCTCTAGAATTTTCAAAATCCATGGCCACATGTTTACAATTTCACGTCAAAAAATGGCTAAAATTCCAGTTGAAATTTTTTCAAAGTCCCTTAAAAATTTTCCAATTTTTGTCCCAATTCTTCCCATTCCCATTGAAACTTTTCAAATCCCTCTCAAATTTTTTGAAATTCTCTTGAAGCTTTTAAAATTCTCTCTAGAATTTTCAAAATCCATGTCCACATGTTTACAATTTCACGTCAAAAAATGGCTAAAATTCCAGTTGAAATTTTTTCAAAGTCCCTTCAAAATTTTCCAATTTTTGTCCCAATTCTTCCCATTCCCATTGAAACTTTTCAAATCCCTCTCAAAATTGTGGAAATTCTGTTGAGGCTTTTAAAATTCTCTCTAGAATTTTCAAAATCCATGGCCACATGTTTACAATTTCACGTCAAAAAATGGCTAAAATTCCAGTTGAAATTTTTTCAAAGTCCCTTCAAAATTTTCCAATTTTTGTCCCAATTCTTCCCATTCCCATTGAAACTTTTCAAATCCCTCTCAAAATTGTTGAAGTTCTGTTGAAGCTTTTAAAATTCTCTCTAGAATTTTCAAAATCCATGGCCACATGTTTACAATTTCACGTCAAAAAATGGCTAAAATTCCAGTTGAAATTTTTTCAAAGTCCCTTCAAAATTTTCCAATTTTTGTCCTAATTCTTCCCATTCCCATTGAAACCTTTCAAATCCCTCTCAAAATTGTTGAAATTCTCTTGAAGCTTTTAAAATTCTCTCTAGAATTTTCAAAATCCATGTCCACATGTTTACAATTTCACGTCAAAAAAATGCTAAAATTCCAGTTGAAATTTTTTCAAAGTCCCTTAAAAATTTTCCAATTTTTGTCCCAATTCTTCCCATTCCCATTGAAACTTTTCAAATCCCTCTCAAAATTGTTGAAATTCTCTTGAAGCTTTTAAAATTCTCTCTAGAATTTTCAATATCCATGTCCACATGTTCACAATTTCACGTCAAAAAATTGCTAAAATTCCAGTTGAAATTTTTTCCAAGTCCCTTAAAAATTTTCCAATTTTTGTCCCAATTCTTCCCATTCCCATTGAAACTTTTCAAATCCCTCTCAAAATTGTTAAAATTCTGTTGAAGCTTTTAAAATTCTCTCTAGAATTTTCAAAATCCATGTCCACATGTTTTCAATTTCACGTCAAAAAATGGCTAAAATTCCAGTTGAAATTTTTTCAAAGTCCCTTAAAAATTTTCCAATTTTTGTCCCAATTCTTCCCATTCCCATTGAAACTTTTCAAATCCCTCTCAAAATTGTGGAAATTCTCTTGAAGCTTTTAAAATTCTCTCTAGAATTTTCAAAATCCATGGCCACATGTTTACAATTTCACGTCAAAAAATGGCTAAAATTCCAGTTGAAATTTTTTCAAAGTCCCTTCAAAATTTTCCAATTTTTGTCCCAATTCTTCCCATTCCCATTGAAACTTTTCAAATCCCTCTCAAAATTGTTGAAATTCTGTTGAAGCTTTTAAAATTCTCTCTAGAATTTTCAAAATCCATGGCCACATGTTTACAATTTCACGTCAAAAAATGGCTAAAATTCCAGTTGAAATTTTTTCAAAGTCCCTTAAAAATTTTCCAATTTTTGTCCCAATTCTTCCCATTCCCATTGAAACTTTTCAAATCCCTCTCAAAATTGTAGAAATTCTGTTGAAGCTTTTAAAATTCTCTCTAGAATTTCAAAATCCATGGCCACATGTTTACAATTTCACGTCAAAAAATGGCTAAAATTCCAGTTGAAATTTTTTCAAAGTCCCTTAAAAATTTTCCAATTTTTGTCCCAATTCTTCCCATTCCCATTGAAACTTTTCAAATCCCTCTCAAAATTGTGGAAATTCTGTTGAAGCTTTTAAAATTCTCTCTAGAATTTTCAAAATCCATGTCCACATGTTTACAATTTCACGTCAAAAAACGGCTAAAATTCCAGTTGAAATTTTTTCAAAGTCCCTTAAAAATTTTCCAATTTTTGTCCCAATTCTTCCCATTCCCATTGAAACTTTTCAAATCCCTCTCAAAATTGTTGAAATTCTCTTGAAGCTTTTAAAATTCTCTCTAGAATTTTCAAAAACCATGGCCACATGTTTACAATTTCATGTCAAAAAATGGCTAAAATTCCAGTTGAAATTTTTTCAAAGTCCCTTAAAAATTTTCCAATTTTTGCCCCAATTCTTCCCATTCCCATTGAAACTTTTCAAATCCCTCTCAAAATTGTTGAAATTCTCTTGAAGCTTTTAAAATTCTCTCTAGAATTTTCAAAATCCATGGCCACATGTTTACAATTTCACGTCAAAAAATGGCTAAAATTCCAGTTGAAATTTTTTCAAAGTCCCTTAAAAATTTTCCAATTTTTGCCCCAATTCTTCCCATTCCCATTGAAACTTTTCAAATCCCTCTCAAAATTGTTGAAATTCTGTTGAAGCTTTTAAAATTCTCTCTAGAATTTTCAAAATCCATGTCCACATGTTTACAATTTCACGTCAAAAATTTGCTAAAATTCCAGTTGAAATTTTTTCAAAGTCCCTTAAAAATTTTCCAATTTTTGTCCCAATTCTTCCCATTCCCATTGAAACTTTTCAAATCCCTCTCAAAATTGTTGAAATTCTCTTGAAGCTTTTAAAATTCTCTCTAGAATTTTCAAAATCCATGTCCACATGTTTACAATTTCACGTCAAAAAATGGCTAAAATTCCAGTTGAAATTTTTTCAAAGTCCCTTAAAAATTTTCCAATTTTTGTCCCAATTCTTCCCATTCCCATTGAAACTTTTCAAATCCCTCTCAAAATTGTTAAAATTCTGTTGAAGCTTTTAAAATTCTCTCTAGAATTTTCAAAATCCATGTCCACATGTTTACAATTTCACGTCAAAAAATGGCTAAAATTCCAGTTGAAATTTTTTCAAAGTCCCTTCAAAATTTTCCAATTTTTGTCCCAATTCTTCCCATTCCCATTGAAACTTTTCAAATCCCTCTCAAAATTGTTGAAATTCTGTTGAAGCTTTTAAAATTCTCTCTAGAATTTTCAAAATCCATGGCCACATGTTTACAATTTCACGTCAAAAAATGGCTAAAATTCCAGTTGAAATTTTTTCAAAGTCCCTGAAAAATTTTCCAATTTTTGTCCCAATTCTTCCCATTCCCATTGAAACTTTTCAAATCCCTCTCAAAATTGTTAAAATTCTGTTGAAGCTTTTAAAATTCTCTCTAGAATTTTCAAAATCCATGTCCACATGTTTACAATTTCACGTCAAAAAATGGCTAAAATTCCAGTTGAAATTTTTTCAAAGTCCCTTAAAAATTTTCCAATTTTTGTCCCAATTCTTCCCATTCCCATTGAAACTTTTCAAATCCCTCTCAAAATTGTTAAAATTCTGTTGAAGCTTTTAAAATTCTCTCTAGAATTTTCAAAATCCATGTCCACATGTTTACAATTTCACGTCAAAAAATGGCTAAAATTCCAGTTGAAATTTTTTCAAAGTCCCTTAAAAATTTTCCAATTTTTGTCCCAATTCTTCCCATTCCCATTGAAACTTTTCAAATCCCTCTCAAAATTGTGGAAATTCTGTTGAAGCTTTTAAAATTCTCTCTAGAATTTTCAAAATCCATGTCCACATGTTTACAATTTCACGTAAAAAAAATGCTAAAATTCCAGTTGAAATTTTTTCAAAGTCCCTTAAAAATTTTCCAATTTTTGTCCCAATTCTTCCCATTCCCATTGAAACTTTTCAAATCCCTCTCAAAATTGTTGAAATTCTCTTGAAGCTTTTAAAATTCTCTCTAGAATTTTCAAAATCCATGTCCACATGTTCACAATTTCACGTAAAAAAATGGCTAAAATTCCAGTTGAAATTTTTTCAAAGTCCCTTAAAAATTTTCCAATATTTGTCCCAATTCTTCCCATTCCCATTGAAACTTTTCAAATCCCTCTCAAAATTGTTGAAATTCTCTTGAAGCTTTTAAAATTCTCTCTAGAATTTTCAAAATCCATGTCCACATGTTCACAATTTCACGTCAAAAAATGGCTAAAATTCCAGTTGAAATTTTTACAAAGTCCCTTAAAAATTTTCCAATTTTTGTCCCAAATCTTCCCATTCCCATTGAAACTTTTCAAATCCCTCTCAAAATTGTTGAAATTCTCTTGAAGCTTTTAAAATTCTCTCTAGAATTTTCAAAATCCATGTCCACATGTTTACAATTTCACGTCAAAAAAATGCTAAAGTTCCAGTTGAAATTTTTTCAAAGTCCCTTAAAAATTTTCCAATTTTTGTCCCAATTCTTCCCATTCCCATTGAAACTTTTCAAATCCCTCTCAAAATTGTTGAAATTCTGTTGAAGCTTTTAAAATGCTCTCTAGAATTTTCAAAATCCATGTCCACATGTTCACAATTTCACGTCAAAAAATTGCTAAAATTCCAGTTGAAATTTTTTCAAAGTCCCTGAAAAATTTTCCAATTTTTGTCCCAATTCTTCCCATTCCCATTGAAACTTTTCAAATCCCTCTCAAAATTGTGGAAATTCTGTTGAAGCTTTTAAAATTCTCTCTAGAATTTTCAAAATCCATGTCCACATGTTTTCAATTTCACGTCAAAAAATTGCTAAAATTCCAGTTGAAATTTTTTCAAAGTCCCTTAAAAATTTTCCAATTTTTGTCCCAATTCTTCCCATTCCCATTGAAACTTTTCAAATCCCTCTCAAAATTGTGGAAATTCTCTTGAAGCTTTTAAAATTCTCTCTAGAATTTTCAAAATCCATGTCCACATGTTTACAATTTCACGTCAAAAAATGGCTAAAATTCCAGTTGAAATTTTTTCAAAGTCCCTTAAAAATATTCCAATTTTTGTCCCAATTCTTCCCATTCCCATTGAAACTTTTCAAATCCCTCTCAAAATTGTTGAAATTCTGTTGAAGCTTTTAAAATTCTCTCTAGAATTTTCAAAATCCATGTCCACATGTTTACAATTTCATGTAAAAAAAATGCTAAAATTCCAGTTGAAATTTTTTCAAAGTCCCTTAAAAATTTTCCAATTTTTGTCCCAATTCTTCCCATTCCCATTGAAACTTTTCAAATCCCTCTCAAAATTGTTGAAATTCTGTTGAAGCTTTTAAAATTCTCTCTAGAATTTTCAAAATCCATGTCCACATGTTCACAATTTCACGTCAAAAAATTGCTAAAATTCCAGTTGAAATTTTTTCAAAGTCCCTTAAAAATTTTGCCATTTTTGTCCCAATTCTTCCCATTCCCATTGAAACTTTTCAAATCCCTCTCAAAATTGTTGAAATTCTGTTGAAGCTTTTAAAATTCTCTCTAGAATTTTCAAAATCCATGGCCACATGTTCACAATTTCACGTAAAAAAATGGCTAAAATTCCAGTTGAAATTTTTTCAAAGTCCCTTAAAAATTTTCCAATATTTGTCCCAATTCTTCCCATTCCCATTGAAACTTTTCAAATCCCTCTCAAAATTGTTGAAATTCTCTTGAAGCTTTTAAAATTCTCTCTAGAATTTTCAAAATCCATGTCCACATGTTCACAATTTCACGTCAAAAAATGGCTAAAATTCCAGTTGAAATTTTTACAAAGTCCCTTAAAAATTTTCCAATTTTTGTCCCAAATCTTCCCATTCCCATTGAAACTTTTCAAATCCCTCTCAAAATTGTTGAAATTCTCTTGAAGCTTTTAAAATTCTCTCTAGAATTTTCAAAATCCATGTCCACATGTTTACAATTTCACGTCAAAAAAATGCTAAAATTCCAGTTGAAATTTTTTCAAAGTCCCTTAAAAATTTTCCAATTTTTGTCCCAATTCTTCCCATTCCCATTGAAAATTTTCAAATCCCTCTCAAAATTGTTGAAATTCTGTTGAAGCTTTTAAAATGCTCTCTAGAATTTTCAAAATCCATGTCCACATGTTCACAATTTCACGTCAAAAAATTGCTAAAATTCCAGTTGAAATTTTTTCAAAGTCCCTGAAAAATTTTCCAATTTTTGTCCCAATTCTTCCCATTCCCATTGAAACTTTTCAAATCCCTCTCAAAATTGTGGAAATTCTGTTGAAGCTTTTAAAATTCTCTCTAGAATTTTCAAAATCCATGTCCACATGTTTTCAATTTCACGTCAAAAAATTGCTAAAATTCCAGTTGAAATTTTTTCAAAGTCCCTTAAAAATTTTCCAATTTTTGTCCCAATTCTTCCCATTCCCATTGAAACTTTTCAAATCCCTCTCAAAATTGTGGAAATTCTCTTGAAGCTTTTAAAATTCTCTCTAGAATTTTCAAAATCCATGTCCACATGTTTACAATTTCACGTCAAAAAATGGCTAAAATTCCAGTTGAAATTTTTTCAAAGTCCCTTAAAAATATTCCAATTTTTGTCCCAATTCTTCCCATTCCCATTGAAACTTTTCAAATCCCTCTCAAAATTGTTGAAATTCTGTTGAAGCTTTTAAAATTCTCTCTAGAATTTTCAAAATCCATGTCCACATGTTTACAATTTCATGTAAAAAAAATGCTAAAATTCCAGTTGAAATTTTTTCAAAGTCCCTTAAAAATTTTCCAATTTTTGTCCCAATTCTTCCCATTCCCATTGAAACTTTTCAAATCCCTCTCAAAATTGTTGAAATTCTGTTGAAGCTTTTAAAATTCTCTCTAGAATTTTCAAAATCCATGTCCACATGTTCACAATTTCACGTCAAAAAATTGCTAAAATTCCAGTTGAAATTTTTTCAAAGTCCCTTCAAAATTTTCCAATTTTTGTCCCAATTCTTCCCATTCCCATTGAAACCTTTCAAATCCCTCTCAAAATTGTTGAAATTCTCTTGAAGCTTTTAAAATTCTCTCTAGAATTTTCAAAATCCATGTCCACATGTTTACAATTTCACGTAAAAAAAATGCTAAAATTCCAGTTGAAATTTTTTCAAAGTCCCTTAAAAATTTTCCAATTTTTGTCCCAATTCTTCCCATTCCCATTGAAACTTTTCAAATCCCTCTCAAAATTGTTGAAATTCTCTTGAAGCTTTTAAAATTCTCTCTAGAATTTTCAAAATCCATGTCCACATATTCACAATTTCACGTCAAAAAATTGCTAAAATTCCAGTTGAAATTTTTTCAAAGTCCCTTAAAAATTTTGCCATTTTTGTCCCAATTCTTCCCATTCCCATTGAAACTTTTCAAATCCCTCTCAAAATTGTTGAAATTCTGTTGAAGCTTTTAAAATTCTCTCTAGAATTTTCAAAATCCATGGCCACATGTTCACAATTTCACGTAAAAAAATGGCTAAAATTCCAGTTGAAATTTTTTCAAAGTCCCTTAAAAATTTTCCAATATTTGTCCCAATTCTTCCCATTCCCATTGAAACTTTTCAAATCCCTCTCAAAATTGTTGAAATTCTCTTGAAGCTTTTAAAATTCTCTCTAGAATTTTCAAAATCCATGTCCACATGTTCACAATTTCACGTCAAAAAATGGCTAAAATTCCAGTTGAAATTTTTACAAAGTCCCTTAAAAATTTTCCAATTTTTGTCCCAATTCTTCCCATTCCCATTGAAACCTTTCAAATCCCTCTCAAAATTGTTGAAATTCTGTTGAAGCTTTTAAAATTCTCTCTAGAATTTTCAAAATCCATGTCCACATGTTTACAATTTCACGTCAAAAAAATGCTAAAATTCCAGTTGAAATTTTTTCGAAGTCCCTGAAAAATTTTCCAATTTTTGTCCCAATTCTTCCCATTCCCATTGAAACTTTTCAAATCCCTCTCAAAATTGTTGAAATTCTGTTGAAGCTTTTAAAATTCTCTCTAGAATTTTCAAAATCCATGTCCACATGTTTTCAATTTCACGTCAAAAAATTGCTAAAATTCCAGTTGAAATTTTTTCAAAGTCCCTGAAAAATTTTCCAATTTTTGTCCCAATTCTTCCCATTCCCATTGAAACTTTTCAAATCCCTCTCAAAATTGTGGAAATTCTCTTGAAGCTTTTAAAATTCTCTCTAGAATTTTCAAAATCCATGTCCACATGTTTACAATTTCACGTCAAAAAATGGCTAAAATTCCAGTTGAAATTTTTTCAAAGTCCCTTAAAAATTTTCCAATTTTTGTCCCAATTCTTCCCATTCCCATTGAATCTTTTCAAATCCCTCTCAAAATTGTGAAATTCTCTTGAAGCTTTTAAAATTCTCTCTAGAATTTTCAAAATCCATGTCCACATGTTTACAATTTCACGTAAAAAAAATGCTAAAATTCCAGTTGAAATTTTTTCAAAGTCCCTTAAAAATTTTCCAATTTTTGTCCCAATTCTTCCCATTCCCATTGAAACTTTTCAAATCCCTCTCAAAATTGTTGAAATTCTCTTGAAGCTTTTAAAATTCTCTCTAGAATTTTCAAAATCCATGGCCACATGTTCACAATTTCACGTCAAAAAATGGCTAAAATTCCAGTTGAAATTTTTTCAAAGTCCCTGAAAAATTTTCCAATTTTTGTCCCAATTCTTCCCATTCCCATTGAAACTTTTCAAATCCCTCTCAAAATTGTTGAAATTCTCTTGAAGCTTTTAAAATTCTCTCTAGAATTTTCAAAATCCATGGCCACATGTTTACAATTTCACGTAAAAAAAATGCTAAAATTCCAGTTGAAATTTTTTCAAAGTCCCTTAAAAATTTTCCAATTTTTGTCCCAATTCTTCCCATTCCCATTGAAACTTTTCAAATCCCTCTCAAAATTGTTGAAATTCTCTTGAAGCTTTTAAAATTCTCTCTAGAATTTTCAAAATCCATGTCCACATGTTCACAATTTCACGTAAAAAAATGGCTAAAATTCCAGTTGAAATTTTTTCAAAGTCCCTTAAAAATTTTCCAATATTTGTCCCAATTCTTCCCATTCCCATTGAAACTTTTCAAATCCCTCTCAAAATTGTTGAAATTCTCTTGAAGCTTTTAAAATTCTCTCTAGAATTTTCAAAATCCATGTCCACATGTTCACAATTTCACGTCAAAAAATGGCTAAAATTCCAGTTGAAATTTTTACAAAGTCCCTTAAAAATTTTCCAATTTTTGTCCCAAATCTTCCCATTCCCATTGAAACCTTTCAAATCCCTCTCAAAATTGTTGAAATTCTCTTGAAGCTTTTAAAATTCTCTCTAGAATTTTCAAAATCCATGTCCACATGTTTACAATTTCACGTCAAAAAAATGCTAAAATTCCAGTCGAAATTTTTTCAAAGTCCCTTAAAAATTTTCCAATTTTTGTCCCAATTCTTCCCATTCCCATTGAAACTTTTCAAATCCCTCTCAAAATTGTGGAAATTCTGTTGAAGCTTTTAAAATTCTCTCTAGAATTTTCAAAATCCATGTCCACATGTTTTCAATTTCACGTCAAAAAATTGCTAAAATTCCAGTTGAAATTTTTTCAAAGTCCCTTAAAAATTTTCCAATTTTTGTCCCAATTCTTCCCATTCCCATTGAAACTTTTCAAATCCCTCTCAAAATTGTGGAAATTCTCTTGAAGCTTTTAAAATTCTCTCTAGAATTTTCAAAATCCATGGCCACATGTTTACAATTTCACGTCAAAAAATGGCTAAAATTCCAGTTGAAATTTTTTCAAAGTCCCTTAAAAATATTCCAATTTTTGTCCCAATTCTTCCCATTCCCATTGAAACTTTTCAAATCCCTCTCAAATTTGTTGAAATTCTGTTGAAGCTTTTAAAATTCTCTCTAGAATTTTCAAAATCCATGTCCACATGTTTACAATTTCACGTAAAAAAAATGCTAAAATTCCAGTTGAAATTTTTTCAAAGTCCCTTAAAAATTTTCCAATTTTTGTCCCAATTCTTCCCATTCCCATTGAAACTTTTCAAATCCCTCTCAAAATTGTTGAAATTCTCTTGAAGCTTTTAAAATTCTCTCTAGAATTTTCAAAATCCATGTCCACATGTTCACAATTTCACGTAAAAAAATGGCTAAAATTCCAGTTGAAATTTTTTCAAAGTCCCTTCAAAATTTTCCAATTTTTGTCCCAATTCTTCCCATTCCCATTGAAACCTTTCAAATCCCTCTCAAAATTGTTGAAATTCTCTTGAAGCTTTTAAAATTCTCTCTAGAATTTTCAAAATCCATGTCCACATGTTTACAATTTCACGTAAAAAAAATGCTAAAATTCCAGTTGAAATTTTTTCAAAGTCCCTTAAAAATTTTCCAATTTTTGTCCCAATTCTTCCCATTCCCATTGAAACTTTTCAAATCCCTCTCAAAATTGTTGAAATTCTCTTGAAGCTTTTAAAATTCTCTCTAGAATTTTCAAAATCCATGTCCACATATTCACAATTTCACGTCAAAAAATTGCTAAAATTCCAGTTGAAATTTTTTCAAAGTCCCTTAAAAATTTTCCAATTTTTGTCCCAATTCTTCCCATTCCCATTGAAACTTTTCAAATCCCTCTCAAAATTGTTGAAATTCTGTTGAAGCTTTTAAAATTCTCTCTAGAATTTTCAAAATCCATGGCCACATGTTTTCAATTTCACATAAAAAAATGGCTAAAATTCCAGTTGAAATTTTTTCAAAGTCCCTTAAAAATTTTCCAATTTTTGTCCCAATTCTTCCCATTCCCATTGAAACTTTTCAAATCCCTCTCAAAATTGTTAAAATTCTGTTGAAGCTTTTAAAATTCTCTCTAGAATTTTCAAAATCCATGTCCACATGTTTACAATTTCACGTCAAAAAATGGCTAAAATTCCAGTTGAAATTTTTTCAAAGTCCCTTAAAAATTTTCCAATTTTTGTCCCAATTCTTCCCATTCCCATTGAAACTTTTCAAATCCCTCTCAAAATTGTTGAAATTCTCTTGAAGCTTTTAAAATTCTCTCTAGAATTTTCAAAATCCATGGCCACATGTTTACAATTTCACGTAAAAAAAATGCTAAAATTCCAGTTGAAATTTTTTCAAAGTCCCTTAAAAATTTTCCAATTTTTGTCCCAATTCTTCCCATTCCCTTTGAAACTTTTCAAATCCCTCTCAAAATTGTTGAAATTCTCTTGAAGCTTTTAAAATTCTCTCTAGAATTTTCAAAATCCATGGCCACATGTTCACAATTTCACGTAAAAAAATGGCTAAAATTCCAGTTGAAATTTTTTCAAAGTCCCTTAAAATTTTCCAATATTTGTCCCAATTCTTCCCATTCCCATTGAAACTTTTCAAATCCCTCTCAAAATTGTTGAAATTCTGTTGAAGCTTTTAAAATTCTCTCTAGAATTTTCAAAATCCATGTCCACATGTTTACAATTTCACGTCAAAAAAATGCTAAAATTCCAGTTGAAATTTTTTCAAAGTCCCTTAAAAATTTTCCAATTTTTGTCCCAATTCTTCCCATTCCCATTGAAAATTTTCAAATCCCTCTCAAAATTGTTGAAATTCTGTTGAAGCTTTTAAAATTCTCTCTAGAATTTTCAAAATCCATGTCCACATGTTCACAATTTCACGTCAAAAAATTGCTAAAATTCCAGTTGAAATTTTTTCAAAGTCCCTGAAAAATTTTCCAATTTTTGTCCCAATTCTTCCCATTCCCATTGAAACTTTTCAAATCCCTCTCAAAATTGTGGAAATTCTGTTGAAGCTTTTCAAATTCTCTCTAGAATTTTCAAAATCCATGTCCACATGTTTTCAATTTCACGTCAAAAAATTGCTAAAATTCCAGTTGAAATTTTTTCAAAGTCCCTTAAAAATTTTCCAATTTTTGTCCCAATTCTTCCCATTCCCATTGAAACTTTTCAAATCCCTCTCAAAATTGTGGAAATTCTGTTGAAGCTTTTAAAATTCTCTCTAGAATTTTCAAAATCCATGTCCACATGTTTACAATTTCACGTCAAAAAATGGCTAAAATTCCAGTTGAAATTTTTTCAAAGTCCCTTAAAAATATTCCAATTTTTGTCCCAATTCTTCCCATTCCCATTGAAACTTTTCAAATCCCTCTCAAAATTGTTGAAATTCTGTTGAAGCTTTTAAAATTCTCTCTAGAATTTTCAAAATCCATGTCCACATGTTTACAATTTCACGTAAAAAAAATGCTAAAATTCCAGTTGAAATTTTTTCAAAGTCCCTTAAAAATTTTCCAATTTTTGTCCCAATTCTTCCCATTCCCATTGAAACTTTTCAAATCCCTCTCAAAATTGTTGAAATTCTCTTGAAGCTTTTAAAATTCTCTCTAGAATTTTCAAAATCCATGTCCACATGTTCACAATTTCACGTAAAAAAATGGCTAAAATTCCAGTTGAAATTTTTCCAAGTCCCTTAAAAATTTTCCAATTTTTGTCCCAATTCTTCCCATTCCCATTGAAACCTTTCAAATCCCTCTCAAAATTGTTGAAATTCTCTTGAAGCTTTTAAAATTCTCTCTAGAATTTTCAAAATCCATGTCCACATGTTTACAATTTCACGTAAAAAAAATGCTAAAATTCCAGTTGAAATTTTTTCAAAGTCCCTTAAAAATTTTCCAATTTTTGTCCCAATTCTTCCCATTCCCATTGAAACTTTTCAAATCCCTCTCAAAATTGTTGAAATTCTCTTGAAGCTTTTAAAATTCTCTCTAGAATTTTCAAAATCCATGTCCACATATTCACAATTTCACGTCAAAAAATTGCTAAAATTCCAGTTGAAATTTTTTCAAAGTCCCTGAAAAATTTTCCAATTTTTGTCCCAATTCTTCCCATTCCCATTGAAACTTTTCAAATCCCTCTCAAAATTGTTGAAATTCTCTTGAAGCTTTTAAAATTCTCTCTAGAATTTTCAAAATCCATGGCCACATGTTTACAATTTCACGTAAAAAAAATGCTAAAATTCCAGTTGAAATTTTTTCAAAGTCCCTTAAAAATTTTCCAATTTTTGTCCCAATTCTTCCCATTCCCATTGAAACTTTTCAAATCCCTCTCAAAATTGTTGAAATTCTCTTGAAGCTTTTAAAATTCTCTCTAGAATTTTCAAAATCCATGTCCACATGTTTACAATTTCACATCAAAAAATGGCTAAAATTCCAGTTGAAATTTTTTCAAAGTCCCTTAAAAATTTTCCAATTTTTGTCCCAATTCTTCCCATTCCCATTGAAACTTTTCAAATCCCTCTCAAAATTGTTGAAATTCTCTTGAAGCTTTTAAAATTCTCTCTAGAATTTTCAAAATCCATGTCCACATGTTTACAATTTCACGTCAAAAAAATGCTAAAATTCCAGTTGAAATTTTTTCAAAGTCCCTGAAAAATTTTCCAATTTTTGTCCCAATTCTTCCCATTCCCATTGAAACTTTTCAAATCCATCTCAAAATTGTTGAAATTCTGTTGAAGCTTTTAAAATTCTCTCTAGAATTTTCAAAATCCATGTCCACATGTTTTCAATTTCACGTCAAAAAATTGCTAAAATTCCAGTTGAAATTTTTTCAAAGTCCCTGAAAAATTTTCCAATTTTTGTCCCAATTCTTCCCATTCCCATTGAAACTTTTCAAATCCCTCTCAAAATTGTGGAAATTCTCTTGAAGCTTTTAAAATTCTCTCTAGAATTTTCAAAATCCATGGCCACATGTTTACAATTTCACGTCAAAAAATGGCTAAAATTCCAGTTGAAATTTTTTCAAAGTCCCTTAAAAATTTTCCAATTTTTGTCCCAATTCTTCCCATTCCCATTGAATCTTTTCAAATCCCTCTCAAAATTGTTGAAATTCTCTTGAAGCTTTTAAAATTCTCTCTAGAATTTTCAAAATCCATGTCCACATGTTTACAATTTCACGTAAAAAAAATGCTAAAATTCCAGTTGAAATTTTTTCAAAGTCCCTTAAAAATTTTCCAATTTTTGTCCCAATTCTTCCCATTCCCATTGAAACTTTTCAAATCCCTCTCAAAATTGTTGAAATTCTCTTGAAGCTTTTAAAATTCTCTCTAGAATTTTCAAAATCCATGTCCACATGTTCACAATTTCACGTAAAAAAATGGCTAAAATTCCAGTTGAAATTTTTTCAAAGTCCCTGAAAAATTTTCCAATTTTTGTCCCAATTCTTCCCATTCCCATTGAAACTTTTCAAATCCCTCTCAAAATTGTTGAAATTCTCTTGAAGCTTTTAAAATTCTCTCTAGAATTTTCAAAATCCATGGCCACATGTTTACAATTTCACGTAAAAAAAATGCTAAAATTCCAGTTGAAATTTTTTCAAAGTCCCTGAAAAATTTTCCAATTTTTGTCCCAATTCTTCCCATTCCCATTGAAACTTTAAAATCCCTCTCAAAATTGTTGAAATTCTCTTGAAGCTTTTAAAATTCTCTCTAGAATTTTCAAAATCTATGTCCACATGTTTACAATTTCATGTAAAAAAATTGCTAAAATTCCAGTTGAAATTTTTTCAAAGTCCCTTAAAAATTTTCCAATTTTTGTCCCAATTCTTCCCATTCCCATTGAAACTTTTCAAATCCCTCTCAAAATTGTTGAAATTCTCTTGAAGCTTTTAAAATTCTCTCTAGAATTTTCAAAATCCATGGCCACATGTTTACAATTTCACGTCAAAAAATTGCTAAAATTCCAGTTGAAATTTTTTCAAAGTCCCTTAAAAATTTTCCAATTTTTGTCCCAATTCTTCCCATTCCCATTGAAACTTTTCAAATCCCTCTCAAAATTGTTGAAATTCTCTTGAAGCTTTTAAAATTCTCTCTAGAATTTTCAAAATCCATGTCCACATGTTTACAATTTCACGTCAAAAAATTGCTAAAATTCCAGTTGAAATTATTTCAAAGTCCCTTCAAAATTTTCCAATTTTTGTCCCAATTCTTCCCATTCCCATTGAAACTTTTCAAATCCCTCTCAAAATTGTGGAAATTCTGTTGAAGCTTTTAAAATTCTCTCTAGAATTTTCAAAATCCATGTCCACATGTTTACAATTTCACGTCAAAAAATGGCTAAAATTCCAGTTGAAATTTTTTCAAAGTCCCTTAAAAATTTTCCAGTTTTTGTCCCAATTCTTCCCATTCCCATTGAAACTTTTCAAATCCCTCTCAAAATTGTTGAAATTCTCTTGAAGCTTTTAAAATTCTCTCTAGAATTTTCAAAATCCATGTCCACATGTTTACAATTTCACGTCAAAAAATGGCTAAAATTCCAGTTGAAATTTTTTCAAAGTCCCTTAAAAATTTTCCAATTTTTGTCCCAATTCTTCCCATTCCCATTGAAACTTTTCAAATCCCTCTCAAAATTGTTGAAATTCTGTTGAAGCTTTTAAAATTCTCTCTAGAATTTTCAAAATCCATGGCCACATGTTTACAATTTCACGTCAAAAAATGGCTAAAATTCCAGTTGAAATTTTTTCAAAGTCCCTTAAAAATTTTCCAATTTTTGTCCCAATTCTTCCCATTCCCATTGAAACTTTTCAAATCCCTCTCAAAATTGTTGAAATTCTGTTAAAGCTTTTAAAATTCTCTCTAGAATTTTCAAAATGCATGTCCACATGTTTACAATTTCACGTCAAAAAATGGCTAAAATTCCAGTTGAAATTTTCCAAGTCCCTTAAAAATTTTACAATTTTTGTCCCAATTCTTCCCATTCCCATTGAAACTTTCAAATCCCTCTCAAAATTGTTGAAATTCTCTTGAAGCTTTTAAAATTCTCTCTAGAATTTTCAAATCCATGTCCACATGTTCACAATTTCATGTCAAAAAATGGCTAAAATTCCAGTTGAAATTTTTTCAAAGTCCCTTAAAAAATTTTCCAATTTTTGTCCCAATTCTTCCCATTCCCATTGAAACTTTTCAAATCCCTCTCAAAATTGTTGAAATTCTGTTGAAGCTTTTAAAATTCTCTCTAGAATTTTCAAAATCCATGTCCACATGTTCACAATTTCATGTCAAAAAATGGCTAAAATTCCAGTTGAAATTTTTCAAAGTCCCTTAAAAATTTTCCAATTTTTGTCCCAATTCTTCCCATTCCCATTGAAACTTTTCAAATCCCTCTCAAAATTGTGGAAATTCTCTTGAAGCTTTTAAAATTCTCTCTAGAATTTTCAAAATCCATGTCCACATGTTTACAATTTCACGTAAAAAAATGGCTAAAATTCCAGTTGAAATTTTTTCAAAGTCCCTTAAAAATTTTCCAGTTTTTGTCCCAATTCTTCCCATTCCCATTGAAACTTTTCAAATCCCTCTCAAAATTGTTGAAATTCTCTTGAAGCTTTTAAAATTCTCTCTAGAATTTTCAAAATCCATGTCCACATGTTTACAATTTCACGTCAAAAAATTGCTAAAAATCAAGTTGAAATTTTTTCAAAGTCCCTGAAAAATTTTCCAATTTTTGTCCCAATTCTTCCCATTCCCATTGAAACTTTTCAAATCCCTCTCAAAATTGTAGAAATTCTGTTGAAGCTTTTAAAATTCTCTCTAGAATTTTCAAAATCCATGTCCACATGTTTACAATTTCACGTCAAAAAATGGCTAAAATTCCAGTTGAAATTTTTTCAAAGTCCCTTAAAAATTTTCCAATTTTTGTCCCAATTCTTCCCATTCCCATTGAAACTTTTCAAATCCCTCTCAAAATTGTTGAAATTCTGTTGAAGCTTTTAAAATTCTCTCTAGAATTTTCAAAATCCATGTCCACATGTTTACAATTTCACGTCAAAAAATGGCTAAAATTCCAGTTGAAATTTTTTCAAAGTCCCTTAAAAATTTTCCAATTTTTGTCCCAATTCTTCCCATTCCCATTGAAACTTTTCAAATCCCTCTCAAAATTGTTGAAATTCTGTTGAAGCTTTTAAAATTCTCTCTAGAATTTTCAAAATCCATGGCCACATGTTTACAATTTCACGTCAAAAAATGGCTAAAATTCCAGTTGAAATTTTTTCAAAGTCCCTGAAAAATTTTCCAATTTTTGTCCCAATTCTTCCCATTCCCATTGAAACTTTTCAAATCCCTCTCAAAATTGTAGAAATTCTGTTGAAGCTTTTAAAATTCTCTCTAGAATTTTCAAAATCCATGTCCACATGTTTACAATTTCACGTCAAAAAATGGCTAAAATTCCAGTTGAAATTTTTTCAAAGTCCCTTAAAAATTTTCCAATTTTTGTCCCAATTCTTCCCATTCCCATTGAAACTTTTCAAATCCCTCTCAAAATTGTTGAAATTCTGTTGAAGCTTTTAAAATTCTCTCTAGAATTTTCAAAATCCATGTCCACATGTTTACAATTTCACGTCAAAAAATGGCTAAAATTCCAGTTGAAATTTTTTCAAAGTCCCTTATAAATTTTCCAATTTTTGTCCCAATTCTTCCCATTCCCATTGAAACTTTTCAAATCCCTCTCAAAATTGTTGAAATTCTGTTGAAGCTTTTAAAATTCTCTCTAGAATTTTCAAAATCCATGGCCACATGTTTACAATTTCACGTCAAAAAATGGCTAAAATTCCAGTTGAAATTTTTTCAAAGTCCCTTAAAAATTTTCCAATTTTTGTCCCAATTCTTCCCATTCCCATTGAAACTTTTCAAATCCCTCTCAAAATTGTTGAAATTCTGTTGAAGCTTTTAAAATTCTCTCTAGAATTTTCAAATCCATGGCCACATGTTTACAATTTCACGTCAAAAAATGGCTAAAATTCCAGTTGAAATTTTTTCAAAGTCCCTGAAAAATTTTCCAATTTTTGTCCCAATTCTTCCCATTCCCATTGAAACTTTTCAAATCCCTCTCAAAATTGTAGAAATTTTGTTGAAGCTTTTAAAATTCTCTCTAGAATTTTCAAAATCCATGTCCACATGTTTACAATTTCACGTAACAAAATGGCTAAAATTCCAGTTGAAATTTTTTCAAAGTCCCTGAAAAATTTTCCAATTTTTGTCCCAATTCTTCCCATTCCCATTGAAACTTTTCAAATCCCTCTCAAAATTGTTGAAATTATCTTGAAGCTTTTAAAATTCTCTCTAGAATTTTCAAAATCCATGTCCACATGTTTACAATTTCACGTCAAAAAAATGGCTAAAATTCCAGTTGAAATTTTTTCAAAGTCCCTTAAAAATTTTCCAATTTTTGTCCCAATTCTTCCCATTCCCATTGAAACGTTTCAAATCCCTCTCAAAATTGTTGAAATTCTGTTGAAGCTTTTAAAATTCTCTCTAGAATTTTCAAAATCCATGTCCACATGTTTACAATTTCACGTCAAAAAATGGCTAAAATTCCAGTTGAAATTTTTTCAAAGTCCCTGAAAAATTTTCCAATTTTTGTCCCAATTCTTCCCATTCCCATTGAAACTTTTCAAATCCCTCTCAAAATTGTGGAAATTCTGTTAAAGCTTTTAAAATTCTCTCTAGAATTTTCAAAATCCATGTCCACATGTTTACAATTTCACGTCAAAAAATGGCTAAAATTCCAGTTGCAATTTTTTCAAAGTCCCTTAAAAATTTTCCATTTTTTGTCCCAATTCTTCCCATTCCCATTGAAACTTTTCAAATCCCTCTCAAAATTGTTGAAATTCTGTTAAAACTTTTAAAATTCTCTCTAGAATTTTCAAAATGCATGTCCACATGTTTACAATTTCACATAAAAAAATTGCTAAAGTTCCAGTTGAAATTTTTTCAAAGTCCCTTCAAAATTTTCCAATTTTTGTCCCAATTCTTCCCATTCCCATTGAAACTTTTCAAATCCCTCTCAAAATTGTTGAAATTCTCTTGAAGCTTTTAAAATTCTCTCTAGAATTTTCAAAATCCATGTCCACATGTTCACAATTTCACGTAAAAAAATGGCTAAAATTCCAGTTGAAATTTTTTCAAAGTCCCTGAAAAATTTTCCAATTTTTGTCCCAATTCTTCCCATTCCCATTGAAACTTTTCAAATCCCTCTCAAAATTGTTGAAATTCTCTTGAAGCTTTTAAAATTCTCTCTAGAATTTTCAAAATCCATGGCCACATGTTTACAATTTCATGTAAAAAAATTGCTAAAATTCCAGTTGAAATTTTTTCAAAGTCCCTTAAAAATTTTCCAATTTTTGTCCCAATTCTTCCCATTCCCATTGAAACTTTTCAAATCCCTCTCAAAATTGTTGAAATTCTGTTGAAGCTTTTAAAATTCTCTCTAGAATTTTCAAAATCCATGTCCACATGTTTACAATTTCACATAAAAAAATTGCTAAAATTCCAGTTGAAATTTTTTCAAAGTCCCTTAAAAATTTTCCAATTTTTGTCCCAATTCTTCCCATTCCCATTGAAACTTTTCAAATCCCTCTCAAAATTGTTGAAATTCTCTTGAAGCTTTTAAAATTCTCTCTAGAATTTTCAAAATCCATGTCCACATGTTTACAATTTCACGTAAAAAAAATGCTAAAATTCCAGTTGAAATTTTTTCAAAGTCCCTTAAAAATTTTCCATTTTTTGTCCCAATTCTTCCCATTCCCATTGAAACTTTTCAAATCCCTCTCAAAATTGTGGAAATTCTGTTGAAGCTTTTAAAATTCTCTCTAGAATTTTCAAAATCCATGTCCACATGTTTACAATTTCACGTCAAAAAATGGCTAAAATTCCAGTTGAAATTTTTTCAAAGTCCCTTAAAAATTTTCCAGTTTTTGTCCCAATTCTTCCCATTCCCATTGAAACTTTTCAAATCCCTCTCAAAATTGTTGAAATTCTCTTGAAGCTTTTAAAATTCTCTCTAGAATTTTCAAAATCCATGTCCACATGTTTACAATTTCACGTCAAAAAATGGCTAAAATTCCAGTTGAAATTTTTTCAAAGTCCCTTAAAAATTTTCCAATTTTTGTCCCAATTCTTCCCATTCCCATTGAAACTTTTCAAATCCCTCTCAAAATTGTTGAAATTCTGTTGAAGCTTTTAAAATTCTCTCTAGAATTTTCAAAATCCATGGCCACATGTTTACAATTTCACGTCAAAAAATGGCTAAAATTCCAGTTGAAATTTTTTCAAAGTCCCTTAAAAATTTTCCAATTTTTGTCCCAATTCTTCCCATTCCCATTGAAACTTTTCAAATCCCTCTCAAAATTGTTGAAATTCTGTTAAAGCTTTTAAAATTCTCTCTAGAATTTTCAAAATGCATGTCCACATGTTTACAATTTCACGTCAAAAAATGGCTAAAATTCCAGTTGAAATTTTTCCAAGTCCCTTAAAAATTTTACAATTTTTGTCCCAATTCTTCCCATTCCCATTGAAACTTTTCAAATCCCTCTCAAAATTGTTGAAATTCTCTTGAAGCTTTTAAAATTCTCTCTAGAATTTTCAAAATCCATGTCCACATGTTCACAATTTCATGTCAAAAAATGGCTAAAATTCCAGTTGAAATTTTTTCAAAGTCCCTTAAAAATTTTCCAATTTTTGTCCCAATTCTTCCCATTCCCATTGAAACTTTTCAAATCCCTCTCAAAATTGTTGAAATTCTGTTGAAGCTTTTAAAATTCTCTCTAGAATTTTCAAAATCCATGTCCACATGTTCACAATTTCATGTCAAAAAATGGCTAAAATTCCAGTTGAAATTTTTTCAAAGTCCCTTAAAAATTTTCCAATTTTTGTCCCAATTCTTCCCATTCCCATTGAAACTTTTCAAATCCCTCTCAAAATTGTGGAAATTCTCTTGAAGCTTTTAAAATTCTCTCTAGAATTTTCAAAATCCATGTCCACATGTTTACAATTTCACGTAAAAAAATGGCTAAAATTCCAGTTGAAATTTTTTCAAAGTCCCTTAAAAATTTTCCAGTTTTTGTCCCAATTCTTCCCATTCCCATTGAAACTTTTCAAATCCCTCTCAAAATTGTTGAAATTCTCTTGAAGCTTTTAAAATTCTCTCTAGAATTTTCAAAATCCATGTCCACATGTTTACAATTTCACGTCAAAAAATTGCTAAAAATCAAGTTGAAATTTTTTCAAAGTCCCTGAAAAATTTTCCAATTTTTGTCCCAATTCTTCCCATTCCCATTGAAACTTTTCAAATCCCTCTCAAAATTGTAGAAATTCTGTTAAAGCTTTTAAAATTCTCTCTAGAATTTTCAAAATCCATGTCCACATGTTTACAATTTCACGTCAAAAAATTGCTAAAATTCCAGTTGAAATTTTTTCAAAGTCCCTTCAAAATTTTCCAATTTTTGTCCCAATTCTTCCCATTCCCATTGAAACTTTTCAAATCCCTCTCAAAATTGTTGAAATTCTGTTGAAGCTTTTAAAATTCTCTCTAGAATTTTCAAAATCCATGTCCACATGTTTACAATTTCACGTCAAAAAATGGCTAAAATTCCAGTTGAAATTTTTTCAAAGTCCCTTATAAATTTTCCAATTTTTGTCCCAATTCTTCCCATTCCCATTGAAACTTTTCAAATCCCTCTCAAAATTGTTGAAATTCTGTTGAAGCTTTTAAAATTCTCTCTAGAATTTTCAAAATCCATGTCCACATGTTTACAATTTCACGTCAAAAAATGGCTAAAATTCCAGTTGAAATTTTTTCAAAGTCCCTTATAAATTTTCCAATTTTTGTCCCAATTCTTCCCATTCCCATTGAAACTTTTCAAATCCCTCTCAAAATTGTTGAAATTCTGTTGAAGCTTTTAAAATTCTCTCTAGAATTTTCAAAATCCATGGCCACATGTTTACAATTTCACGTCAAAAAATGGCTAAAATTCCAGTTGAAATTTTTTCAAAGTCCCTTAAAAATTTTCCAATTTTTGTCCCAATTCTTCCCATTCCCATTGAAACTTTTCAAATCCCTCTCAAAATTGTTGAAATTCTGTTGAAGCTTTTAAAATTCTCTCTAGAATTTTCAAAATCCATGGCCACATGTTTACAATTTCACGTCAAAAAATGGCTAAAATTCCAGTTGAAATTTTTTCAAAGTCCCTGAAAAATTTTCCAATTTTTGTCCCAATTCTTCCCATTCCCATTGAAACTTTTCAAATCCCTCTCAAAATTGTAGAAATTTTGTTGAAGCTTTTAAAATTCTCTCTAGAATTTTCAAAATCCATGTCCACATGTTTACAATTTCACGTAACAAAATGGCTAAAATTCCAGTTGAAATTTTTTCAAAGTCCCTGAAAAATTTTCCAATTTTTGTCCCAATTCTTCCCATTCCCATTGAAACTTTTCAAATCCCTCTCAAAATTGTTGAAATTATCTTGAAGCTTTTAAAATTCTCTCTAGAATTTTCAAAATCCATGTCCACATGTTTACAATTTCACGTCAAAAAAATGGCTAAAATTCCAGTTGAAATTTTTTCAAAGTCCCTTAAAAATTTTCCAATTTTTGTCCCAATTCTTCCCATTCCCATTGAAACGTTTCAAATCCCTCTCAAAATTGTTGAAATTCTGTTGAAGCTTTTAAAATTCTCTCTAGAATTTTCAAAATCCATGTCCACATGTTTACAATTTCACGTCAAAAAATGGCTAAAATTCCAGTTGAAATTTTTTCAAAGTCCCTGAAAAATTTTCCAATTTTTGTCCCAATTCTTCCCATTCCCATTGAAACTTTTCAAATCCCTCTCAAAATTGTGGAAATTCTCTTGAAGCTTTTAAAATTCTCTCTAGAATTTTCAAAATCCATGTCCACATGTTTACAATTTCACGTCAAAAAATGGCTAAAATTCCAGTTGCAATTTTTTCAAAGTCCCTTAAAAATTTTCCATTTTTTGTCCCAATTCTTCCCATTCCCATTGAAACTTTTCAAATCCCTCTCAAAATTGTTGAAATTCTGTTAAAACTTTTAAAATTCTCTCTAGAATTTTCAAAATGCATGTCCACATGTTTACAATTTCACATAAAAAAATTGCTAAAGTTCCAGTTGAAATTTTTTCAAAGTCCCTTCAAAATTTTCCAATTTTTGTCCCAATTCTTCCCATTCCCATTGAAACTTTTCAAATCCCTCTCAAAATTGTTGAAATTCTCTTGAAGCTTTTAAAATTCTCTCTAGAATTTTCAAAATCCATGTCCACATGTTCACAATTTCACGTAAAAAAATGGCTAAAATTCCAGTTGAAATTTTTTCAAAGTCCCTGAAAAATTTTCCAATTTTTGTCCCAATTCTTCCCATTCCCATTGAAACTTTTCAAATCCCTCTCAAAATTGTTGAAATTCTCTTGAAGCTTTTAAAATTCTCTCTAGAATTTTCAAAATCCATGGCCACATGTTTACAATTTCACGTAAAAAAAATGCTAAAATTCCAGTTGAAATTTTTTCAAAGTCCCTGAAAAATTTTCCAATTTTTGTCCCAATTCTTCCCATTCCCATTGAAACTTTTCAAATCCCTCTCAAAATTGTTGAAATTCTCTTGAAGCTTTTAAAATTCTCTCTAGAATTTTCAAAATCTATGTCCACATGTTTACAATTTCATGTAAAAAAATTGCTAAAATTCCAGTTGAAATTTTTTCAAAGTCCCTTAAAAATTTTCCAATTTTTGTCCCAATTCTTCCCATTCCCATTGAAACTTTTCAAATCCCTCTCAAAATTGTTGAAATTCTGTTGAAGCTTTTAAAATTCTCTCTAGAATTTTCAAAATCCATGTCCACATGTTTACAATTTCACGTAAAAAAATTGCTAAAATTCCAGTTGAAATTTTTTCAAAGTCCCTTAAAAATTTTCCAATTTTTGTCCCAATTCTTCCCATTCCCATTGAAACTTTTCAAATCCCTCTCAAAATTGTTGAAATTCTCTTGAAGCTTTTAAAATTCTCTCTAGAATTTTCAAAATCCATGTCCACATGTTTACAATTTCACGTAAAAAAAATGCTAAAATTCCAGTTGAAATTTTTTCAAAGTCCCTTAAAAATTTTCCAATTTTTGTCCCAATTCTTCCCATTCCCATTGAAACTTTTCAAATCCCTCTCAAAATTGTGGAAATTCTGTTGAAGCTTTTAAAATTCTCTCTAGAATTTTCAAAATCCATGTCCACATGTTTACAATTTCACGTCAAAAAATGGCTAAAATTCCAGTTGAAATTTTTTCAAAGTCCCTTAAAAATTTTCCAGTTTTTGTCCCAATTCTTCCCATTCCCATTGAAACTTTTCAAATCCCTCTCAAAATTGTTGAAATTCTCTTGAAGCTTTTAAAATTCTCTCTAGAATTTTCAAAATCCATGTCCACATGTTTACAATTTCACGTCAAAAAATGGCTAAAATTCCAGTTGAAATTTTTTCAAAGTCCCTTAAAAATTTTCCAATTTTTGTCCCAATTCTTCCCATTCCCATTGAAACTTTTCAAATCCCTCTCAAAATTGTTGAAATTCTGTTGAAGCTTTTAAAATTCTCTCTAGAATTTTCAAAATCCATGGCCACATGTTTACAATTTCACGTCAAAAAATGGCTAAAATTCCAGTTGAAATTTTTTCAAAGTCCCTTAAAAATTTTCCAATTTTTGTCCCAATTCTTCCCATTCCCATTGAAACTTTTCAAATCCCTCTCAAAATTGTTGAAATTCTGTTAAAGCTTTTAAAATTCTCTCTAGAATTTTCAAAATGCATGTCCACATGTTTACAATTTCACGTCAAAAAATGGCTAAAATTCCAGTTGAAATTTTTCCAAGTCCCTTAAAAATTTTACAATTTTTGTCCCAATTCTTCCCATTCCCATTGAAACTTTTCAAATCCCTCTCAAAATTGTTGAAATTCTCTTGAAGCTTTTAAAATTCTCTCTAGAATTTTCAAAATCCATGTCCACATGTTCACAATTTCATGTCAAAAAATGGCTAAAATTCCAGTTGAAATTTTTTCAAAGTCCCTTAAAAATTTTCCAATTTTTGTCCCAATTCTTCCCATTCCCATTGAAACTTTTCAAATCCCTCTCAAAATTGTTGAAATTCTGTTGAAGCTTTTAAAATTCTCTCTAGAATTTTCAAAATCCATGTCCACATGTTCACAATTTCATGTCAAAAAATGGCTAAAATTCCAGTTGAAATTTTTTCAAAGTCCCTTAAAAATTTTCCAATTTTTGTCCCAATTCTTCCCATTCCCATTGAAACTTTTCAAATCCCTCTCAAAATTGTGGAAATTCTCTTGAAGCTTTTAAAATTCTCTCTAGAATTTTCAAAATCCATGTCCACATGTTTACAATTTCACGTAAAAAAATGGCTAAAATTCCAGTTGAAATTTTTTCAAAGTCCCTTAAAAATTTTCCAGTTTTTGTCCCAATTCTTCCCATTCCCATTGAAACTTTTCAAATCCCTCTCAAAATTGTTGAAATTCTCTTGAAGCTTTTAAAATTCTCTCTAGAATTTTCAAAATCCATGTCCACATGTTTACAATTTCACGTCAAAAAATTGCTAAAAATCAAGTTGAAATTTTTTCAAAGTCCCTGAAAAATTTTCCAATTTTTGTCCCAATTCTTCCCATTCCCATTGAAACTTTTCAAATCCCTCTCAAAATTGTAGAAATTCTGTTAAAGCTTTTAAAATTCTCTCTAGAATTTTCAAAATCCATGTCCACATGTTTACAATTTCACGTCAAAAAATTGCTAAAATTCCAGTTGAAATTTTTTCAAAGTCCCTTCAAAATTTTCCAATTTTTGTCCCAATTCTTCCCATTCCCATTGAAACTTTTCAAATCCCTCTCAAAATTGTTGAAATTCTGTTGAAGCTTTTAAAATTCTCTCTAGAATTTTCAAAATCCATGTCCACATGTTTACAATTTCACGTCAAAAAATGGCTAAAATTCCAGTTGAAATTTTTTCAAAGTCCCTTATAAATTTTCCAATTTTTGTCCCAATTCTTCCCATTCCCATTGAAACTTTTCAAATCCCTCTCAAAATTGTTGAAATTCTGTTGAAGCTTTTAAAATTCTCTCTAGAATTTTCAAAATCCATGGCCACATGTTTACAATTTCACGTCAAAAAATGGCTAAAATTCCAGTTGAAATTTTTTCAAAGTCCCTTAAAAATTTTCCAATTTTTGTCCCAATTCTTCCCATTCCCATTGAAACTTTTCAAATCCCTCTCAAAATTGTTGAAATTCTGTTGAAGCTTTTAAAATTCTCTCTAGAATTTTCAAAATCCATGGCCACATGTTTACAATTTCACGTCAAAAAATGGCTAAAATTCCAGTTGAAATTTTTTCAAAGTCCCTTAAAAATTTTCCAATTTTTGTCCCAATTCTTCCCATTCCCATTGAAACTTTTCAAATCCCTCTCAAAATTGTTGAAATTCTGTTAAAGCTTTTAAAATTCTCTCTAGAATTTTCAAAATGCATGTCCACATGTTTACAATTTCACGTCAAAAAATGGCTAAAATTCCAGTTGAAATTTTTCCAAGTCCCTTAAAAATTTTACAATTTTTGTCCCAATTCTTCCCATTCCCATTGAAACTTTTCAAATCCCTCTCAAAATTGTTGAAATTCTCTTGAAGCTTTTAAAATTCTCTCTAGAATTTTCAAAATCCATGTCCACATGTTCACAATTTCATGTCAAAAAATGGCTAAAATTCCAGTTGAAATTTTTTCAAAGTCCCTTAAAAATTTTCCAATTTTTGTCCCAATTCTTCCCATTCCCATTGAAACTTTTCAAATCCCTCTCAAAATTGTTGAAATTCTGTTGAAGCTTTTAAAATTCTCTCTAGAATTTTCAAAATCCATGTCCACATGTTCACAATTTCATGTCAAAAAATGGCTAAAATTCCAGTTGAAATTTTTTCAAAGTCCCTTAAAAATTTTCCAATTTTTGTCCCAATTCTTCCCATTCCCATTGAAACTTTTCAAATCCCTCTCAAAATTGTGGAAATTCTCTTGAAGCTTTTAAAATTCTCTCTAGAATTTTCAAAATCCATGTCCACATGTTTACAATTTCACGTAAAAAAATGGCTAAAATTCCAGTTGAAATTTTTTCAAAGTCCCTTAAAAATTTTCCAGTTTTTGTCCCAATTCTTCCCATTCCCATTGAAACTTTTCAAATCCCTCTCAAAATTGTTGAAATTCTCTTGAAGCTTTTAAAATTCTCTCTAGAATTTTCAAAATCCATGTCCACATGTTTACAATTTCACGTCAAAAAATTGCTAAAAATCAAGTTGAAATTTTTTCAAAGTCCCTGAAAAATTTTCCAATTTTTGTCCCAATTCTTCCCATTCCCATTGAAACTTTTCAAATCCCTCTCAAAATTGTAGAAATTCTGTTAAAGCTTTTAAAATTCTCTCTAGAATTTTCAAAATCCATGTCCACATGTTTACAATTTCACGTCAAAAAATTGCTAAAATTCCAGTTGAAATTTTTTCAAAGTCCCTGAAAAATTTTCCAATTTTTGTCCCAATTCTTCCCATTCCCATTGAAACTTTTCAAATCCCTCTCAAAATTGTTGAAATTCTGTTGAAGCTTTTAAAATTCTCTCTAGAATTTTCAAAATCCATGTCCACATGTTTACAATTTCACGTCAAAAAATGGCTAAAATTCCAGTTGAAATTTTTTCAAAGTCCCTTATAAATTTTCCAATTTTTGTCCCAATTCTTCCCATTCCCATTGAAACTTTTCAAATCCCTCTCAAAATTGTTGAAATTCTGTTGAAGCTTTTAAAATTCTCTCTAGAATTTTCAAAATCCATGGCCACATGTTTACAATTTCACGTCAAAAAATGGCTAAAATTCCAGTTGAAATTTTTTCAAAGTCCCTTAAAAATTTTCCAATTTTTGTCCCAATTCTTCCCATTCCCATTGAAACTTTTCAAATCCCTCTCAAAATTGTTGAAATTCTCTTGAAGCTTTTAAAATTCTCTCTAGAATTTTCAAAATCCATGGCCACATGTTTACAATTTCACGTCAAAAAATGGCTAAAATTCCAGTTGAAATTTTTTCAAAGTCCCTGAAAAATTTTCCAATTTTTGTCCCAATTCTTCCCATTCCCATTGAAACTTTTCAAATCCCTCTCAAAATTGTAGAAATTTTGTTGAAGCTTTTAAAATTCTCTCTAGAATTTTCAAAATCCATGTCCACATGTTTACAATTTCACGTAACAAAATGGCTAAAATTCCAGTTGAAATTTTTTCAAAGTCCCTGAAAAATTTTCCAATTTTTGTCCCAATTCTTCCCATTCCCATTGAAACTTTTCAAATCCCTCTCAAAATTGTTGAAATTATCTTGAAGCTTTTAAAATTCTCTCTAGAATTTTCAAAATCCATGTCCACATGTTTACAATTTCACGTCAAAAAAATGGCTAAAATTCCAGTTGAAATTTTTTCAAAGTCCCTTAAAAATTTTCCAATTTTTGTCCCAATTCTTCCCATTCCCATTGAAACGTTTCAAATCCCTCTCAAAATTGTTGAAATTCTGTTGAAGCTTTTAAAATTCTCTCTAGAATTTTCAAAATCCATGTCCACATGTTTACAATTTCACGTCAAAAAATGGCTAAAATTCCAGTTGAAATTTTTTCAAAGTCCCTGAAAAATTTTCCAATTTTTGTCCCAATTCTTCCCATTCCCATTGAAACTTTTCAAATCCCTCTCAAAATTGTGGAAATTCTGTTAAAGCTTTTAAAATTCTCTCTAGAATTTTCAAAATCCATGTCCACATGTTTACAATTTCACGTCAAAAAATGGCTAAAATTCCAGTTGCAATTTTTTCAAAGTCCCTTAAAAATTTTCCATTTTTTGTCCCAATTCTTCCCATTCCCATTGAAACTTTTCAAATCCCTCTCAAAATTGTTGAAATTCTGTTAAAACTTTTAAAATTCTCTCTAGAATTTTCAAAATGCATGTCCACATGTTTACAATTTCACATAAAAAAATTGCTAAAGTTCCAGTTGAAATTTTTTCAAAGTCCCTGAAAAATTTTCCAATTTTTGTCCCAATTCTTCCCATTCCCATTGAAACTTTTCAAATCCCTCTCAAAATTGTTGAAATTCTCTTGAAGCTTTTAAAATTCTCTCTAGAATTTTCAAAATCCATGTCCACATGTTTACAATTTCACGTCAAAAAATGGCTAAAATTCCAGTTGAAATTTTTTCAAAGTCCCTTAAAAATTTTCCAATTTTTGTCCCAATTCTTCCCATTCCCATTGAAACTTTTCAAATCCCTCTCAAAATTGTTGAAATTCTCTTGAAGCTTTTAAAATTCTCTCTAGAATTTTCAAAATCCATGGCCACATGTTTACAATTTCACGTCAAAAAATGGCTAAAATTCCAGTTGAAATTTTTTCAAAGTCCCTTAAAAATTTTCCAATTTTTGTCCCAATTCTTCCCATTCCCATTGAAACTTTTCAAATCCCTCTCAAAATTGTTGAAATTCTCTTGAAGCTTTTAAAATTCTCTCTAGAATTTTCAAAATCCATGGCCACATGTTTACAATTTCATGTAACAAAATGGCTAAAATTCCAGTTGAAATTTTTTCAAAGTCCCTGAAAAATTTTCCAATTTTTGTCCCAATTCTTCCCATTCCCATTGAAACTTTTCAAATCCCTCTCAAAATTGTTGAAATTCTCTTGAAGCTTTTAAAATTCTCTCTAGAATTTTCAAAATCCATGTCCACATGTTTACAATTTCACGTAAAAAAATGGCTAAAATTCCAGTTGAAATTTTTTCAAAGTCCCTTAAAAATTTTCCAGTTTTTGTCCCAATTCTTCCCATTCCCATTGAAACTTTTCAAATCCCTCTCAAAAGTGTTGAAATTCTGTTGAAGCTTTTAAAATTCTCTCTAGAATTTTCAAAATCCATGTCCACATGTTTACAATTTCACGTCAAAAAATTGCTAAAAATCAAGTTGAAATTTTTTCAAAGTCCCTGAAAAATTTTCCAATTTTTGTCCCAATTCTTCCCATTCCCATTGAAACTTTTCAAATCCCTCTCAAAATTGTAGAAATTCTGTTAAAGCTTTAAAATTCTCTCTAGAATTTTCAAAATCCATGTCCACATGTTTACAATTTCACGTCAAAAAATTGCTAAAATTCCAGTTGAAATTTTTTCAAAGTCCCTTAAAAATTTTCCAATTTTTGTCCCAATTCTTCCCATTCCCATTGAAACTTTTCAAATCCCTCTCAAAATTGTTGAAATTCTGTTGAAGCTTTTAAAATTCTCTCTAGAATTTTCAAAATCCATGTCCACATGTTTACAATTTCACGTCAAAAAATGGCTAAAATTCCAGTTGAAATTTTTCAAAGTCCCTTAAAAATTTTCCAATTTTTGTCCCAATTCTTCCCATTCCCATTGAAACTTTTCAAATCCCTCTCAAAATTGTTGAAATTCTCTTGAAGCTTTTAAAATTCTCTCTAGAATTTTCAAAATCCATGTCCACATGTTTACAATTTCACGTCAAAAAATGGCTAAAATTCCAGTTGAAATTTTTTCAAAGTCCCTTAAAAATTTTCCAATTTTTGTCCCAATTCTTCCCATTCCCATGGAAACGTTTCAAATCCCTCTCAAAATTGTTGAAATTCTGTTGAAGCTTTTAAAATTCTCTCTAGAATTTTCAAAATCCATGGCCACATGTTTACAATTTCACGTCAAAAAATGGCTAAAATTCCAGTTGAAATTTTTCAAAGTCCCTGAAAAATTTTCCAATTTTTGTCCCAATTCTTCCCATTCCCATTGAAACTTTTCAAATCCCTCTCAAAATTGTGGAAATTCTGTTGAAGCTTTTAAAATTCTCTCTAGAATTTTCAAAATCCATGTCCACATGTTTACAATTTCACGTCAAAAAATGGCTAAAATTCCAGTTGAAATTTTTTCAAAGTCCCTTAAAAATTTTCCAATTTTTGTCCCAATTCTTCCCATTCCCATTGAAACTTTTCAAATCCCTCTCAAATTGTTGAAATTCTGTTAAAGCTTTTAAAATCCTCTCTAGAATTTTCAAAATGCATGTCCACATGTTTACAATTTCACATAAAAAATTGCTAATGTTCCAGTTGAAATTTTTTCAAAGTCCCTTCAAAATTTTCCAATTTTTGTCCCAATTCTTCCCATTCCCATTGAAACTTTTCAAATCCCTCTCAAAATTGTTGAAATTCTCTTGAAGCTTTTAAAATTCTCTCTAGAATTTTCAAAATCCATGTCCACATGTTTACAATTTCACGTCAAAAAATGGCTAAAATTCCAGTTGAAATTTTTTCAAAGTCCCTTAAAAATTTTCCAATTTTTGTCCCAATTCTTCCCATTCCCATTGAAACTTTTCAAATCCCTCTCAAAATTGTTGAAATTCTCTTGAAGCTTTTAAAATTCTCTCTAGAATTTTCAAATCCATGGCCACATGTTTACAATTTCACGTCAAAAAATGGCTAAAATTCCAGTTGAAATTTTTTCAAAGTCCCTTAAAAATTTTCCAATTTTTGTCCCAATTCTTCCCATTCCCATTGAAACTTTTCAAATCCCTCTCAAAATTGTTGAAATTCTGTTAAAGCTTTTAAAATTCTCTCTAGAATTTTCAAAATGCATGTCCACATGTTTACAATTTCACATAAAAAAATTGCTAAAGTTCCAGTTGAAATTTTTTCAAAGTCCCTTCAAAATTTTCCAATTTTTGTCCCAATTCTTCCCATTCCCATTGAAACTTTTCAAATCCCTCTCAAAATTGTTGAAATTCTCTTGAAGCTTTTAAAATTCTCTCTAGAATTTTCAAAATCCATGTCCACATGTTTACAATTTCACGTCAAAAAATGGCTAAAATTCCAGTTGAAATTTTTTCAAAGTCCCTGAAAAATTTTCCAATTTTTGTCCCAATTCTTCCCATTCCCATTGAAACTTTTCAAATCCCTCTCAAAATTGTTGAAATTCTCTTGAAGCTTTTAAAATTCTCTCTAGAATTTTCAAAATCCATGTCCACATGTTTACAATTACACGTCAAAAAATGGCTAAAATTCCAGTTGAAATTTTTTCAAAGTCCCTTAAAAATTTTCCAATTTTTGTCCCAATTCTTCCCATTCCCATTGAAACTTTTCAAATCCCTCTGAAAAGTGTTGAAATTCTGTTGAAGCTTTTAAAATTCTCTCTAGAATTTTCAAAATCCATGTCCACATGTTTACAATTTCATGTAACAAAATGGCTAAAATTACAGTTGAAATTTTTTCAAAGTCCCTTCAAAATTTTCCAATTTTTGTCCCAATTCTTCCCATTCCCATTGAAACGTTTCAAATCCCTCTCAAAATTGTTGAAATTCTCTTGAAGCTTTTAAAATTCTCTCTAGAATTTTCAAAATCCATGTCCACATGTTTACAATTTCACGTCAAAAAATGGCTAAAATTCCAGTTGAAATTTTTTCAAAGTCCCTTAAAAATTTTCCAATTTTTGTCCCAATTCTTCCCATTCCCATTGAAACTTTTCAAATCCCTCTCAAAATTGTGGAAATTCTGTTGAAGCTTTTAAAATTCTCTCTAGAATTTTCAAAATCCATGGCCACATGTTTACAATTTCACGTCAAAAATTTACTAAAATTCCAGTTGAAATTTTTTCAAAGTCCCTGAAAAATTTTCCAATTTTTGTCCCAATTCTTCCCATTCCCATTGAAACTTTTCAAATCCCTCTCAAAATTGTAGAAATTCTGTTAAAGCTTTTAAAATTCTCTCTAGAATTTTCAAAATCCATGTCCACATGTTTACAATTTCACGTCAAAAAAATGCTAAAATTCCAGTTGAAATTTTTTCAAAGTCCCTTAAAAATTTTCCAATTTTTGTCCCAATTCTTCCCATTCCCATTGAAACTTTTCAAATCCCTCTCAAAATTGTTGAAATTCTGTTGAAGCTTTTAAAATTCTCTCTAGAATTTTCAAAATCCATGTCCACATGTTTACAATTTCACGTCAAAAAATGGCTAAAATTCCAGTTGAAATTTTTTCAAAGTCCCTTAAAAATTTTCCAATTTTTGTCCCAATTCTTCCCATTCCCATTGAAACTTTTCAAATCCCTCTCAAAATTGTTGAAATTCTGTTGAAGCTTTTAAAATTCTCTCTAGAATTTTCAAAATCCATGGCCACATGTTTACAATTTCACATAAAAAAATTGCTAAAATTCCAGTTGAAATTTTTTCAAAGTCCCTTAAAAATTTTCCAATTTTTGTCCCAATTCTTCCCATTCCCATTGAAACTTTTCAAATCCCTCTCAAAATTGTGGAAATTCTGTTGAAGCTTTTAAAATTCTCTCTAGAATTTTCAAAATCCATGGCCACATGTTTACAATTTCACGTCAAAAAATGGCTAAAATTCCAGTTGAAATTTTTTCAAAGTCCCTGAAAAATTTTCCAATTTTTGTCCCAATTCTTCCCATTCCCATTGAAACTTTTCAAATCCCTCTCAAAATTGTTGAAATTCTCTTGAAGCTTTTAAAATTCTCTCTAGAATTTTCAAAATGCATGTCCACATGTTTACAATTTCACGTCAAAAAATGGCTAAAATTCCAGTTGAAATTTTTCCAAGTCCCTTAAAAATTTTACAATTTTGTCCCAATTCTTCCCATTCCCATTGAAACTTTTCAAATCCCTCTCAAAATTGTTGAAATTCTCTTGAAGCTTTTAAAATTCTCTCTAGAATTTTCAAAATCCATGTCCACATGTTCACAATTTCATGTCAAAAAATGGCTAAAATTCCAGTTGAAATTTTTTCAAAGTCCCTTAAAAATTTTCCAATTTTTGTCCCAATTCTTCCCATTCCATTGAAACTTTTCAAATCCCTCTCAAAATTGTTGAAATTCTGTTGAAGCTTTTAAAATTCTCTCTAGAATTTTCAAAATCCATGTCCACATGTTCACAATTTCATGTCAAAAAATGGCTAAAATTCCAGTTGAAATTTTTTCAAAGTCCCTTAAAAATTTTCCAATTTTTGTCCCAATTCTTCCCATTCCCATTGAAACTTTTCAAATCCCTCTCAAAATTGTGGAAATTCTCTTGAAGCTTTTAAAATTCTCTCTAGAATTTTCAAAATCCATGTCCACATGTTTACAATTTCACGTAAAAAAATGGCTAAAATTCCAGTTGAAATTTTTTCAAAGTCCCTTAAAAATTTTCCAGTTTTTGTCCCAATTCTTCCCATTCCCATTGAAACTTTTCAAATCCCTCTCAAAATTGTTGAAATTCTCTTGAAGCTTTTAAAATTCTCTCTAGAATTTTCAAAATCCATGTCCACATGTTTACAATTTCACGTCAAAAAATTGCTAAAAATCAAGTTGAAATTTTTTCAAAGTCCCTGAAAATTTTCCAATTTTTGTCCCAATTCTTCCCATTCCCATTGAAACTTTTCAAATCCCTCTCAAAATTGTAGAAATTCTGTTAAAGCTTTTAAAATTCTCTCTAGAATTTTCAAAATCCATGTCCACATGTTTACAATTTCACGTCAAAAAATTGCTAAAATTCCAGTTGAAATTTTTTCAAAGTCCCTTAAAAATTTTCCAATTTTTGTCCCAATTCTTCCCATTCCCATTGAAACTTTTCAAATCCCTCTCAAAATTGTTGAAATTCTGTTGAAGCTTTTAAAATTCTCTCTAGAATTTTCAAAATCCATGTCCACATGTTTACAATTTCACGTCAAAAAATGGCTAAAATTCCAGTTGAAATTTTTTCAAAGTCCCTTAAAAATTTTCCAATTTTTGTCCCAATTCTTCCCATTCCCATTGAAACTTTTCAAATCCCTCTCAAAATTGTTGAAATTCTGTTGAAGCTTTTAAAATTCTCTCTAGAATTTTCAAAATCCATGGCCACATGTTTACAATTTCACGTCAAAAAATTGCTAAAATTCCAGTTGAAATTTTTTCAAAGTCCCTTAAAAATTTTCCAATTTTTGTCCCAATTCTTCCCATTCCATTGAAACTTTTCAAATCCCTCTCAAAATTGTTGAAATTCTGTTGAAGCTTTTAAAATTCTCTCTAGAATTTTCAAAATCCATGGCCACATGTTTACAATTTCACGTCAAAAAATGGCTAAAATTCCAGTTGAAATTTTTTCAAAGTCCCTTAAAAATTTTCCAATTTTTGTCCCAATTCTTCCCATTCCCATTGAAACTTTTCAAATCCCTCTCAAAATTGTTGAAATTCTCTTGAAGCTTTTAAAATTCTCTCTAGAATTTTCAAAATCCATGTCCACATGTTTACAATTTCACGTAACAAAATGGCTAAAATTCCAGTTGAAATTTTTTCAAAGTCCCTGAAAAATTTTCCAATTTTTGTCCCAATTCTTCCCATTCCCATTGAAACTTTTCAAATCCCTCTCAAAATTGTTGAAATTATCTTGAAGCTTTTAAAATTCTCTCTAGAATTTTCAAAATCCATGTCCACATGTTTACAATTTCACGTCAAAAAAATGGCTAAAATTCCAGTTGAAATTTTTTCAAAGTCCCTTAAAAATTTTCCAATTTTGTCCCAATTCTTCCCAATCCCATTGAAACTTTTCAAATCCGTCTCAAAATTGTTGAAATTCTCTTGAAGCTTTTAAAATTCTCTCTAGAATTTTCAAAATCCATGTCCACATGTTTACAATTTCACGTCAAGAAATGGCTAAAATTCCAGTTGAAATTTTTTCAAAGTCCCTGAAAAATTTTCCAATTTTTGTCCCAATTCTTCCCATTCCCATTGAAACTTTTCAAATCCCTCTCAAAATTGTTGAAATTCTGTTGAAGCTTTTAAAATTCTCTCTAGAATTTTCAAAATCCATGTCCACATGTTTACAATTTCACGTCAAAAAATGGCTAAAATTCCAGTTGAAATTTTTTCAAAGTCCCTTAAAAATTTTCCAATTTTTGTCCCAATTCTTCCCATTCCCATTGAAACTTTTCAAATCCCTCTCAAAATTGTTGAAATTCTCTTGAAGCTTTTAAAATTCTCTCTAGAATTTTCAAAATCCATGGCCACATGTTTACAATTTCACGTCAAAAAATGGCTAAAATTCCAGTTGAAATTTTTTCAAAGTCCTTAAAAATTTTCCAATTTTTGTCCCAATTCTTCCCATTCCCATTGAAACTTTTCAAATCCCTCTCAAAATTGTTGAAATTCTCTTGAAGCTTTTAAAATTCTCTCTAGAATTTTCAAAATCCATGGCCACATGTTTACAATTTCACGTCAAAAAATGGCTAAAATTCCAGTTGAAATTTTTTCAAAGTCCCTTAAAAATTTTCCAATTTTTGTCCCAATTCTTCCCATTCCCATTGAAACTTTTCAAATCCCTCTCAAAATTGTTGAAATTCTCTTGAAGCTTTTAAAATTCTCTCTAGAATTTTCAAAATCCATGTCCACATGTTTACAATTTCATGTAACAAAATGGTTAAAATTCCAGTTGAAATTTTTTCAAAGTCCCTGAAAAATTTTCCAATTTTTGTCCCAATTCTTCCCATTCCCATTGAAACTTTTCAAATCCCTCTCAAAATTGTTGAAATTCTCTTGAAGCTTTTAAAATTCTCTCTAGAATTTTCAAAATCCATGTCCACATGTTTACAATTTCACGTAAAAAATGGCTAAAATTCCAGTTGAAATTTTTTCAAAGTCCCTTAAAAATTTTCCAGTTTTTGTCCCAATTCTTCCCATTCCCATTGAAACTTTTCAAATCCCTCTCAAAAGTGTTGAAATTCTGTTGAAGCTTTTAAAATTCTCTCTAGAATTTTCAAAATCCATGTCCACATGTTTACAATTTCACGTCAAAAAATTGCTAAAAATCAAGTTGAAATTTTTTAAAAGTCCCTGAAAAATTTTCCAATTTTTGTCCCAATTCTTCCCATTCCCATTGAAACTTTTCAAATCCCTCTCAAAATTGTAGAAATTCTGTTAAAGCTTTTAAAATTCTCTCTAGAATTTTCAAAATCCATGTCCACATGTTTACAATTTCACGTCAAAAAATGGCTAAAATTCCAGTTGAAATTTTTTCAAAGTCCCTTAAAAATTTTCCAATTTTTGTCCCAATTCTTCCATTCCCATTGAAACTTTTCAAATCCCTCTCAAAATTGTGGAAATTCTGTTGAAGCTTTTAAAATTCTCTCTAGAATTTTCAAAATCCATGTCCACATGTTTACAATTTCACGTAACAAAATGGCTAAAATTCCAGTTGAAATTTTTTCAAAGTCCCTTAAAAATTTTCCAATTTTTGTCCCAATTCTTCCCATTCCCATTGAAACTTTTCAAATCCCTCTCAAAATTGTTGAAATTATCTTGAAGCTTTTAAAATTCTCTCTAGAATTTTCAAAATCCATGTCCACATGTTTACAATTTCACGTCAAAAAATGGCTAAAATTCCAGTTGAAATTTTTTCAAAGTCCCTGAAAAATTTTCCAATTTTTGTCCCAATTCTTCCCATTCCCATTGAAACTTTTCAAATCCCTCTCAAAATTGTTGAAATTCTCTTGAAGCTTTTAAAATTCTCTCTAGAATTTTCAAAATCCATGGCCACATGTTTACAATTTCACGTCAAAAAATTGCTAAAATTCCAGTTGAAATTTTTTCAAAGTCCCTTAAAAATTTTCCAATTTTTGTCCCAATTCTTCCATTCCCATTGAAACTTTTCAAATCCCTCTCAAAATTGTAGAAATTTTGTTGAAGCTTTTAAAATTCTCTCTAGAATTTTCAAAATCCATGTCCACATGTTTACAATTTCACGTCAAAAAATGGCTAAAATTCCAGTTGAAATTTTTTCAAAGTCCCTGAAAAATTTTCCAATTTTTGTCCCAATTCTTCCCATTCCCATTGAAACTTTTCAAATCCCTCTCAAAATTGTGGAAATTCTGTTGAAGCTTTTAAAATTCTCTCTAGAATTTTCAAAATCCATGTCCACATGTTTACAATTTCACGTCAAAAAATGGCTAAAATTCCAGTTGAAA
>NW_028117153.1:0-22079 GCF_964273445.1 Streptopelia decaocto
GGGGGGGCGTGGATATCCCCTCCCCCCCATGATGTTCAACCCCCCCCCAAAACTGATAATTCACTTGGAATGATGGAAAAATGATACTGTCCCCCCCACCCCGTGACCCCAGTTCCCCCAAACCCCTGAAGTTGCCTTTTTTTAACCCTTTTCCTGCCCCCCCCCCCCCAGGAGGGGGTGAAGGGTTGAGCCCCCCCCCAAGCCGCTGAGCGCCGCTTTGCCCCCCGCTCTGCTTTGGGGGAGCCCCCGCGCTCCTGTGCCCCCCAGTTTGGCCCCACAGCCCCCCAGGAGCATCACGACCCCGTGTGTGTGTGTGTGTGTGTGTGTTCCCCCCCCCAGCCCGTCCCCCCCCTCTAATTACTCTATTTCTTTGGTTTGTTCCAACAGGGCAACCTGGCCCCAAGGTAAGGCTGCTGTGTCCCCCCCATCCCAATTCCATGGGCTTTTCCCCCAAAATATAGTGTGTTCCCCCTCCAGTCCCAATTTCATGGGGTTTTCCCCCAAAATATGGCAGCGGGGGTGCTCAAGACCTTGGGTACCTGCATAGGGTGAGATGCTCTGGGTTGTCACCTCCTGGGGGGGTTTGTCACTTCTTGGGAGGGTTGTTACCTTGGGGGGGGGGTGGGAATAAATCTGGGGGGGGCTGGGAATAAATCTGTGGGGGTCTGGGGGTGCCCCCCCCTTGGCTCACCCCGTGTTTTGTCTCCCAGGGACAGAAGGGCGAACCTGGTGACATTAAAGATGTAAGTGCCGCAGGTGGGGGGGGGACACCCCCAAAATGGAACGGGGGGGTGTTCTGAGCGGGGCGGGGGGGTCCCTCTATAACCATCTCACCCCACCCCCGTGTCCCCCCCCGCAGGTCGTAGGACCCCGAGGGCCGCCGGGACCGCAGGTGGGAGCGCGTTTCTCCGGGCAAATTGTTGGCATATTTGTGTGGGGGGGTGGGATTTGGGGAGCTGACCCCCCCCTCCCTGCAGGGACCGGCAGGCGAGCAGGGACAGCGAGGCGACCGCGGCGAGAAGGGGGAGAAGGTGAGAGCGTCACCCCCCCGGGGGGAAAATCCAACCCCCCCAGCACCAGCTGCAGAGAATAACACACCTGCCACATGGGTGACCCCCCTTTAACCCCCCCAGGGTGCTCCTGGCCCCCGCGGAAGGGATGGAGAACCCGGCACCCCTGGAAATCCCGGCCCCCCCGGCCCCCCCGGCCCTCCCGGCCCGGCTGGTCTGAGTGGGGTGAGTAGCAGAGGGTTATTTTGGGGTGCAATGGGGTTTTGGGGGCGATTGGCACACTCAGTCCCCCCCCCGCAGAACTTCGCGGCGCAGATGGCGGGCGGCTTCGACGAGAAGGCGGGAGGCGCGCAGATGGGCGTCATGCAGGGACCCATGGTAAGGGTGCCCCCCACCCCCCCCCATGTCACCAACACTGGGGACCGTCCCCATTTTGGGGGTCCCCCCGCTCCTCGTGACACTTGTCTCTATCCACAGGGCCCCATGGGACCCCGCGGCCCCCCCGGACCCTCCGGCGCTCCTGTAAGTGCCGCCCCCCCCCGCCCAGGCTTGGGGGGGTCTCTGGGTGTCCACCCCCCCACCCCGCTGATGTCACCGTGTCCCTTCCAGGGTCCCCAAGGATTTCAAGGCAACCCCGGCGAACCCGGCGAGCCCGGCGCTGCTGTGAGTGACCCCGCTGTGCCCCCCCGGCCTGGCGACACGCCACCCCCGCCCCCCCTCACCCACCTCTCTGTCCCCTTTAGGGTCCGATGGGTCCCCGAGGGCCACCAGGACCCCCTGGGAAACCCGGTGACGACGTGAGTGCCCCGGCCACCCCCGCTGAGACCGGGCGGCTCGCGGCCGCAGGGCCCCCCCGGCCACCGGCCACACGGTGACCTTACCCCCCCAACTCGTGTCCCCGCAGGGCGAGACCGGCAAACCCGGCAAACCCGGCGAGCGCGGCGCCCCCGGCCCCCAGGTAAAGCTGGATCCGCCCCCCCCGGGACTGTCCCCTCCGTGTCCCTCCTTTGTCCCCAACCAGCTGTCCCCGCTCGCAGGGCGCGCGTGGCTTCCCCGGGACACCCGGTCTCCCCGGAGTGAAAGGTCACCGGGTAAGTGTCCCCCCCAATGCACCCCCGGTGTCCCCATGGCCTGGTGGCACAGAGGGTGACACCCCCCATCTCGCTGTCCCCAGGGCTACCCCGGCTTGGACGGCGCCAAGGGAGAGGCGGGGGCTCCTGGAGCCAAGGTAAGCGGTGGGCGACTGTCCCCACGGTGTCACAGCTGGGGGGCGACTGTCCCCACGGTGTCACGGCTGGGGGTGACTGTCCCCATGACGTCCATCTCTCTCCCCCCCACAGGGCGAATCCGGCTCCCCCGGCGAGAACGGCTCCCCCGGCCCCATGGTGAGTGTGGGCTGGGCTGGGGAAACTGAGGCACGGGGGGGTGTTTCCCACCCCCCAGCCCCGGCCGGGCAGCACAGACCTGAGCTGTCCCCGTGTCCCCCAGGGTCCCCGCGGGCTGCCCGGAGAGCGAGGACGTCCCGGCCCCTCCGGCGCTGCGGTGAGTGACGCCGCCTGGGTCTTGGTGGCACCCGGTGACACCCCGGTGGCACCATGGCGGCGGGGGAGGGTGTCCCTTGTCCCACCCCCGTGACTGCTGTGTGTCCCCAGGGTGCTCGTGGCAACGACGGCCTCCCCGGCCCCGCTGGACCCCCCGTGAGTAAAGAGCCACTTGTCCCCTTCCTGGGCTGCTGGACCCTGTGTCACCCTATGGGGGACAGTGGGGACCCCCCAAAACCCTGGGGAGGCCCTCACGCTCTTCTCGCCCCCCCCAGGGACCCGTCGGCCCGGCCGGAGCCCCCGGCTTCCCCGGTGCCCCCGGCTCAAAGGTAAAGGGGCCGGGGCTGCTCCCGGCGGGGGAAACTGAGGCACGGCCCCGGCTGCCCCCCCTCACCCCGTTGTTCCTCCCCAGGGTGAAGCGGGTCCCACCGGCGCCCGCGGTCCCGAGGGCGCCCAGGGACCCCGTGGTGAATCCGGCACCCCCGGCTCTCCTGGCCCCGCCGGTGCCCCCGTAAGTGCCGCCCCTCGCTGTGTCCCCCCCGCAGCGGTTTGTCCCCACGTGTCCCCTGGCCCGGGAGCCACGGGGAAGGGGCCGATCCTGCGGGGAGGGGGGGGGGGAAGGGGTCGTTCTCTGCTTGGGGAAACTGAGGCCCGGGGGCAGAGCCGGGCTCAGCGGCAGCTGGTTTTAGGGTAACCCAGGGACCGACGGCATCCCCGGCGCAAAGGGATCGGCGGTGAGTGCGGCTGGGGACGGGGACGGGGTGTCCTGGGGCCCTGGGGGGCTGGGGAGGGGGCTGGTCCTGAGCGGGAGATGTGGGGACACTGGGGAGTCATGGGGGACACGAGGATGTGGGAGGATGCTGGGGAATCGGAGGATGCTGGGGGACGTGGGGACACTGGGGGACATGGGGACACTGGGGGACATGGAGATGTGGAAAGGTGCTGGGGACACAGGGACGCTTGGGGACGTGGGGACATGGGGATGTGGTGGGATGTGGGGGTGCTGGGGGACATTGGGGGTGCTGGGGAGTGAGGATGCATGTGGGACACTGGGGGGACGCTGGGGGCACTAGGGGCTGCCTGTGGGACATGGGGACACTGAGGGCTGTGGGGACACTGGTGGGATGCTGTGGGGACGCTGGGGGTGCTGGGGAGCGGAGGATGCATGTGGGACACTGGGGGGATGCTGGGGGGACACTGGGGACACACAGGAGATGTTTGGGGCTGGCAGATGTGGGACGCGGGGGACGCTGCTGAGGGAGGCGGGAGGACGCGGGGACGGGGGGACACGGGGCTGTGACGGCGGCCGTTCCCACAGGGCGCCCCCGGAATCGCTGGCGCTCCAGGCTTCCCCGGCCCCCGCGGGCCCCCCGGCCCCCAGGGAGCCACCGGCCCGCTGGGACCCAAGGGACAGACGGTAAGAGACCCCCAGACCCCCGCGATGGGGACCAGGGCCCTGGCCCCGCCCACTCACACATGGCCCCGCCCACTCACACATGGCCCCGCCTGCTCTGGCACATGCTCCGCCCTTTCTGCCACAGGCCACGCCCACATCCCCCAAATCTTGGCGGGTTCCCCACTTGGTCACTCTTGGGTGACTCCCAGGTCACCTGGTCCCCAAAGGGGCCATCGGGGATGGGGACAGTGACAGGGTGGGGATGGGACGGGTGGGATGGGGACAGTGACAGGGTGGGGGTGAGACGGGTGGGATGGGGACAGTGACAGGGTGGGGGTGAGATCGGTGGGATGGGGACAGTGACAGGGTGGGGGTGAGATCGGTGGGATGGGGACAGTGACAGGGTGGGGATGAGACGGGTGGGATGGGGACAGTGACAGGGCGGGGGTGAGACGGGTGGGATGGGGACAGTGACAGGGCGGGGGTGAGACGGGTGGGATGGGGACAGAGGTGGGGTTGGGGACAGAGACAGGTAGAAGGACAGGGATGGAGATGAGGATGAAGGAAGAGATGGGGACAGGGATGACAATGGGGACAAAGATGACAATGGGGACAGGCTTGGGGACAAGGATAGGGCTGAGGGTGGGGTCAGGAATGAGGACAGCAGTGGGGGACAGGAATGAGGATGGGGACAGGAATGGGGACAGGGATACAGGGATGGGGACAGGGATGGAGATAGGGATAAGAATGGGGACATGATGAGGACAGGGATGGGGACACGATGGGGACAGGATGTAGATGTGAGTGAAGGTGAAGACAAGGCTGGGCTGGTGCCAGGGTTGGGGACAGGGGGTCGGGACAATCACGGCCACAGGGCTGGGGCCACAGCCTGGAGAGGCGCCTGGGGACGGGGCCAGCGTGGGGACAGCGCGGCCACGTCCCCCCCGTCCCCTCTGTCCGCAGGGAGAACCCGGCATCGCCGGCTTCAAGGGCGAACAGGGACCGAAGGGCGAGACGGTGAGTCCGGGGGGGCGCGTCCCCAGCGGGGGTCCCCGCGGCCCCTCGCTCCCGCCTGCCCGGCGTCTAACGAGCCTCTTCCCCTAACGAGGCCCCTCGAGGGGCAGCGTCCCCCCCGCGGGGGAACAATGGCCGCTGTGTTCCGTGTCCCCCCCGCGCCGACATTCCCCCCTCGCTTCATTAACCAGCCTCAATGCGCCGGGCCGGACCCCCGCCGCGGCGCCCCCCCCCAGCCCCGGCGCCGGCGCCACACGTGGGGTCCCGGCCGGCACCCCCGAGGCCCGGGGGTTGTGGGGGGCTGGGAGGGGCGCAGGAAGGTCCCCCCCTCCTGGTGACCCCCTTTTCCTCCGCAGGGACCCGCGGGACCCCAAGGTGCCCCCGGACCCGCCGGCGAGGAAGGCAAGAGAGGAGCCCGCGGCGAACCCGGCGCTGCCGGCCCCGTGGGGCCACCCGGAGAGAGGGTGTGTGACCCCCCGATCCCTCAACGAGGTGCTGCACCCCAAAAACCTTCCCCCCCATTCCAATTCACCCCATCTCCTCTTCCTCCATAGGGCGCCCCTGGCAACCGCGGCTTCCCCGGCCAGGACGGGCTGGCTGGACCCAAGGTGGGACAACGGGGTGACGGGCGGGGGGTCCCGGGGGGGCGAGCACCCCCCTGAACCCCCAAACTCACCCCCTGTCCCCCCCCCCCGCACAGGGCGCTCCGGGCGAGCGCGGCCCCGCCGGGCTGGCGGGTCCCAAAGGAGCCACCGGCGACCCCGGGCGCCCCGGAGAGCCCGGCCTGCCCGGAGCCAGGGTGAGACTTTGGGGGGGCCCGGGGGTCCCCAACGCGCCGGGGGGGTCGCGCGGGGCGGGACACGTGGTGGGACCTGCTGGGGTCAGCGAGGAGGCACTTTGGGGTCTGTTATGGTGCTTTTGGGGCTGATACAGTGCTTTTGGGGTTGAAAATATGCTTTGGGGGTTAAGGTGCTTTTGGGGCTGGTTAAAGCACTATTGGGGTCACTAAAGTGCTTTTGGGGCTGGTTAAAGCACTTTTGGGGTCGGCCAAGATGCTCTTTGGCATGAAGATGCTCTTCGGGGTTGGTTCAGTTGCTCTTTGGTGCTAATTAAGATAGTCTTTGGGATTAGTTAAGATGCAATTTGGTGTTAGCAAAGATGCCTCTTGGTGCTAATTAAGATGCTCTTTGGGGTTAGTTAAGCCGCATTTGGGGCTAGTTAAGATATTCTTTGCAAATTAAGATGCATTTGGGGTCAGCAAAAATGCCGTTTGGGGTTAAGATGCTCTTTGGGGTGAGTAAAGGCGAATTTGGGGTCAGCCACACGCTCCTGGGGTCCAGCAGCCCCCTGGCCGGGTGCTCAGTGTCCCCCACCTTGGGGACCGTCCCCACACCCCCCCAATCCCCCCCCTCCCGCAGGGTCTGACCGGCCGCCCCGGCGACGCGGGTCCCCAAGGCAAAGTCGGCCCAACCGTAAGTGACGACGTGCAGGGGGTGGGTGTTGGGGACACGCGGCGCTGGGGACACGCGCCTGACACCCCCGTTCCCTCAGGGCGCTCCCGGCGAGGACGGGCGCCCCGGCCCCCCCGGCCCGCAGGGCGCTCGCGGCCAGCCCGGCGTCATGGGCTTCCCCGGCCCCAAAGGCGCTAACGTGAGTATTTGCCTGATTTGGACCCGATTTGGGGCTGGGGTGCGGAGCCGTCACCCTCACCTCTCTGCTCCCAATAGGGCGAGCCTGGAAAAGCCGGAGAGAAGGGGCTCCCCGGTGCCCCCGGGCTGCGGGTGAGTTGTTTCCCCTCCCTCGCCGCCCCCCAGAATCACAGTTTCTGCAGCCTGCGGGGGGGGAAACTGAGGCACGGGGGCAGCTCAGCACCGGGGGGTTTCTCCTCCATAGGGTCTCCCCGGCAAGGATGGTGAGACAGGAGCTGCCGGCCCCCCCGGACCTGCCGTGAGTGTCGCAGCCGCGTTCGCCTGGGGCAACACCCCCAAAATGGGGGGTCTGGGGTTGCAGCCCCCCCAGCTCTGGGCAAAGGGCCACGCTGGGTCTGCTGGGCGTGGAGCCGCAGTGTTCCCTGGCCTTGTGGTGTTGGGGATTTTGGGGTCCCCCTGGGATTCCCAGGGTGGGTGAAGCCTGAACCCCAGGAGGTTCTGGGGTCCCAAACCCCAGGTTTTGGGGTCCTGAACCCCAGGAGGTTTTGGGGTCCCGAACCCCAGGTTTTGGGGTCCTGAACCCCAGGTTTTGGGGTCCCTCACCACCATCCTCCCCACAGGGTCCTGCAGGCGAGAGGGGAGAACAAGGAGCCCCCGGTCCCTCCGGCTTCCAGGTAAGCACATGGAACGGGGTTTTGGGGTGACAGTCACAGGTGACCCCAAGCCCCCATCCCTGGGGGTCCTGCTGCTGTCCCTGATGCCACTTCTGTCCCTGATGCCACTTCTGTCCCCTCGCAGGGGCTGCCCGGGCCACCAGGTCCCCCCGGCGAGAGCGGCAAACCCGGAGATCAGGTGAGCCCCATTTGTCCCTCTCCTCCGTGTCCCTCCGGCTGCATTCGGGGGGTCAGGACCCCGGCAGCCCCTGGGACTGACCCCCGACCCTTTTTCTCCCACCGCAGGGTGTTCCTGGAGAAGCCGGCGCCCCCGGTCTCGTTGGTCCCAGAGTGAGTGTCACCCGCCCTCCCGGCTGGGGACAGACACCTGTCCCCCTCCCACGGGGCGTTCTGGGGGGCGCGAGGGCGTCCCTGGCACCCCCAGTCCCTCTGTGGTGGCGCGGGGTGGATGATCCGCCCGCCGCCCCTGGGGACACCCCCGCAAAGGCCGTTGTCACCGTCACCGCGGCCCGGTGGCCGGTTCCTAACGGCGCGTCCCCCCCCGGCGCAGGGCGAGCGCGGCTTCCCCGGCGAACGCGGCTCCCCCGGCGCACAAGGGCTGCAGGGGCCCCGCGGGCTCCCGGGCACGCCGGGCACCGACGGACCCAAGGTGGGTGACAACGGGGGGACAAAGCTCGGTGCTGTGACACGGGGGGGTGTCTGTGTGTTGGGGGTCGGCACCCCATTAACTTTCACTCTGTTTTAGGGTGCAACCGGCCCGGCCGGCCCCACCGGCGCCCAGGGCCCCCCAGGGCTGCAGGGGATGCCGGGTGAGAGAGGAGCCGCCGGCATCGCCGGCCCCAAGGGTGACAGGGTAAGTGGCGGGTGACACGGTGACAGGCGTCCCGAGCGGCGCCGGGTCTGGGCTCGGCTCACGGCGCCTCCATCTCACCCCCAGGGAGACGTCGGAGAGAAGGGTCCCGAGGGAGCCCCCGGCAAGGACGGCGCTCGCGTAAGTGGGACGGGGCGCGGGGGCCGCGGGGGCCGCGGGGACTTTGTCATCATCTTTGTCATCATCTTTGTCATCATCTTTGTCACCATCTGTGTCTCCTCCGCAGGGTCTCACGGGTCCCATCGGCCCCCCCGGCCCCGCTGGCCCCAACGGCGAGAAGGTGAGAGCGCGGGCGGCCCCTCGGCTGCTCCCCACCCTGAAATAACCCATCCCCCCAAAACCTCCCCATCCGTTCTCTTCCAGGGCGAATCCGGCCCCCCTGGTCCATCCGGCGCAGCCGGTGCCCGCGGTGCCCCGGTAAGTGCCACCGCCCCCCTGTGCCCCCGGTGCTGGCAGCGCCATCGCTGCCCCTGCTCCCGAGTCCCACCCCAACTGAACCGTGTTCCCCGCAGGGCGAGCGCGGGGAGCCCGGCGCCCCCGGTCCCGCCGGATTTGCCGGCCCCCCGGTGAGTATTCGGCTCCGTTCCCCCCCCCGAGTCCAGCATCAGTTCAACCCACTCACGGCGGCACTTCCCCCCCCAGGGCGCCGATGGGCAACCCGGTGCCAAAGGCGAGCAAGGAGAACCCGGGCAGAAGGGCGACGCCGGCGCTCCCGGTCCCCAGGGTCCCTCCGGCGCACCGGGCCCGCAGGTGGGTCCAGCAGGGACCCCCCAAAACGGGGGGAGAACCCACAGGTGTCCCCACCCCCGGGAAATTTAGAGCAGGCACGTTGTACCCCCCCCGCCAAACATGTTTCTAACCTGTTTCCTTCCTCTGCCAGGGTCCAACTGGTGTAACTGGTCCCAAAGGAGCCCGGGGTGCTCAGGGCCCCCCTGTGAGTATGGGGGGGTGGATTTGGGGGGGGCAGGGGGTGCTGGGGGGGCAGCGCCTGAGCTGATTTTCCTCCTCTCCTCCCCAGGGAGCCACTGGATTCCCCGGCGCCGCCGGCCGCGTGGGACCACCCGGCCCCAATGTGAGTCTGGGGCAACTGGGATCACGGGGGGGCAACTGGGATCACTGGGGGGCAACTGGGACTGCTGGGGGGGCAACTGGGATCACTGGGGGGGCAACCGGGATCAATGCAGGGGCAACTGGGATCACTGGGGGGGAAGAACTGGGATCACTGGGGGGGGAACTGGATCACTGTGGGGATCCAGGATCCGACCCAGAGGCCCCGGGATGCGGGTGATGAAGGCGGCAAAGCCACTTGTTTGCACTAATTGTGTCTCGTCCCCGCCAGGGTAACCCGGGCCCCCCCGGCCCCCCCGGCTCCGCTGGCAAAGACGGTCCCAAGGGCGCTCGCGGCGACGCCGGCCCCCCGGGCCGTGCCGGTGACCCCGGTCTGCAGGGCCCTGCCGGCCCCCCCGGCGAGAAAGGCGAACCTGGCGAGGACGGCCCTGCGGTACAATATCTGGGGACCCCCCCATCACCGGGTGCTGTGCCGCCACCCGCCGCCTCTGACCCCCCACGCTGTGTCCCCGCAGGGTCCGGACGGTCCCCCCGGTCCCCAAGGTTTGGCAGGACAGCGCGGCATCGTCGGGCTGCCCGGCCAGCGCGGCGAGAGAGGCTTCCCCGGGCTGCCGGGGCCGTCGGTGAGTTGGCACCCCCATGGTGGCATCGTCCCCCCCAGGAGACACGGGGGAGGCCAAGTGCGGCTCTCCAAGCTCAGCGCCCCACCTTTGGGTACTTTGGCGCCCCACGTTTGAGTGCTTTGGCGCCCCACCTTTGGGTGCTTTGGAGCCCCACATTTGGGTGCTTTGGCGCCCCACCTTTGGGTGCTTTGGAGCCCCACGTTTGGGTGCTTTGGAGCCCCACGTTTGGGTACTTTGGAGCCCCACCTTTGGGTGCTTTGGTGCCCCACGTTTGGGTGCTTTGGAGCCCCACGTTTGGGTGCTTTGGAGCCCCACCTTTGGGTGCTTTGGTGCCCCACGTTTGGGTGCTTTGGCGCCCCACCTTTGGGTGCTTTGGAGCCCGTGCGGCAGCTCAGGCTGCAGAAGCCCCGGGGGGATGCAATGAGTTGGTCACGGAGGCACCAGCACCCTTGGGTGCAGCTCGAGCACCCCAGGGACCCCAACGTGGGGGTTGGCAAAGCCCCCAGGACTCGCCGGTGCCGTCGGGGCCGGGCAGAGGGCTCTGGCGGCCCCCGACCGCGGCGCTGGCGGGGCCGGCGGCGCTGGGGTCCCTCTGCTCGCCCACCTTATCTCACGGCTTCTCCCCCTTTTTCAGGGCGAACCTGGGAAACAAGGAGCACCCGGCTCTGCCGGCGACCGCGGCCCCCCCGGCCCCGTGGGCCCCCCCGGTCTGACGGGTCCTGCTGGCGAACCCGGGCGCGAGGTAGGATCACCCAGCACCACCGCCAGCTCCTGGTGATCGCCGGCGCCTTTTGGCCCCGTTTTTGGCTTTGAAAACTGAACTTCCCCTCATTTTCCGCAGGGTAACCCCGGCGCGGACGGCCCCCCCGGCAGAGACGGCGCGGCCGGCGTGAAGGTGGGTTTGTCCCCGCGCGGCGCGGCGCGGCCGCAGAGCCCGCGGTGCTGAGCGTTATTTGTCCCCTTGTCCCCGCACAGGGCGATCGCGGCGAGACGGGTCCCGTGGGCGCCCCCGGCGCTCCCGGCGCCCCCGGCGCCCCCGGCCCCGTGGGTCCCACCGGCAAACAAGGAGACAGAGGCGAGACGGTGAGTGCGGGCGGGAAACGGCTTGTTGGGCAATTAGCTACTGGGAGTAATTGGGAGAGCCAATTAGCGCCTCTGAGCATCTTCCCGAGGACTCGCCCGGCCCACAGAACCATTTGGGTCGGAAAGGACCCTTAAGATCATCAAGGGCAACCGCTAACGACCGCGACATCCAGCCGATCTCAACAGCAAACGGTGGCTTCTGTCGGGAAAGCTTCAAGAACACCCCCCAAGTTCAAGTTCAGCGCTAGCGCGCCCACTCCTGTGAGATTCTCGAGCCCCTGTGACGCAGAGTATTTAAATCGCTTTGAACTTCACGACGCCGAGAACATTTAGAAGTGTATTAATTAATATGAACTTCAGCAGAGGTGAAACTGCTGCATTTATCCGCATTCAAGCCGGAATTAAAGAAATTAGTGAGAGAAAGGGGGCTAATAGGGAGTTGGAGCTAAGAGCCTAATCCCGACGCGGGGACTAAGCCGGGTTTATTGTGTGTAACGCTCTTGCGCTGTTGTTATGAATGGAAGAGGCGGTGCAAGCGCGCTCACCCCGGGCTGTTTTGTCTCCGCAGGGCGCGCAGGGTCCCATGGGTCCCGCCGGCCCGGCCGGCGCTCGCGGAATGCCGGTGAGTGACACCGCGGTGCCGCGGGGCGCCACGGGCGGGGGCTGCGGCCACCCCCAGCCTCACGCGCCCCCCTGTCCCCCACCAGGGTCCCCAAGGGCCTCGCGGTGACAAGGGCGAGACCGGAGAGGCTGGAGAGCGAGGGCTGAAGGGGCACCGCGGCTTCACCGGCCTGCAGGGGCTGCCCGGACCACCCGTAAGTGCCGGGCTGGGGGGACGAGCCCTGAGCCCCGGGGGGGCTGAGCACCCATGGGTGCTGCACCCACCCCCCCTCGCTTCCTCCGCAGGGTCCTTCTGGAGACCAAGGCGCTGCTGGGCCCGCGGGGCCCTCGGGTCCCAGGGTAAGTTGTGCCCGTGGGGACGAGAGAGGAGCAGGAGACGCCTCCGTCCTCGCCCCCAGCACCTTCCCCGCCGTGAGCTCACCCCCCATTTCGGGGCTCTCTTTAGGGTCCCCCCGGCCCCGTCGGCCCCTCCGGCAAAGACGGATCCAACGGCATGCCCGGCCCCATCGGCCCCCCCGGCCCCCGCGGGCGGAGCGGAGAACCGGGTCCCGCGGTGAGTGAGAACGCGGCGATGGGATCACGGCATCGGTTCGGGTGGAAAAGCCCCTCGAGGTCATCGATCCAACTGTTGTCACTAAAATGTCCCTGAGGCCCTCGTCTGTTCCCCCCCAGGGACGGTGACCCCAGCCCTGCCCTGGGCAGCCTGTTCAATGCCCTTTGGGGCAGAAATCACCCCAAATTTCCACCCTCAGCCTCCCCTGGTGCAACTTGAGGCTGTTTCCTCTCACCCGGGAGCAGAGCCCGACCCCCCCACTCCAACCTCCTTACAAATCACCGTAGAGAGCGAGCAGCTCTCCCCTCAGCCTCCTCTTCTCCAGGATAAACCCCCCAGCTCCCTCAACTGCTCCTCATAACCTTCCTCCTCGTCTTCCTCCCGCAGGGTCCTCCCGGAAACCCGGGTCCCCCCGGTCCTCCCGGCCCCCCCGGCACCGGCATCGACATGTCGGCTTTCGCGGGGCTGGGCCAGCCCGAGAAGGGCCCGGACCCCATCCGGTACATGCGCGCGGACGAGGCGGCCGGCGGGCTGCGGCAGCACGACGTGGAGGTGGACGCCACGCTCAAGGCGCTCAACAACCAGATCGAGAGCATCCGCAGCCCCGAGGGCTCCAAGAAGAACCCGGCCAGGACCTGCCGCGACATCAAGCTCTGCCACCCCGAGTGGAAGAGCGGTGAGAGCCCCGCGGGCAGCGCCGCGGCCGCGACGTTCCTTCTCCAGCCTCCAAAACCGCGCGTTCTCACCGATTCTCCTCCCCGCCGCAGGAGACTACTGGATCGACCCCAACCAAGGCTGCACTTTGGACGCCATCAAAGTTTTCTGCAACATGGAGACGGGCGAGACCTGCGTCTACCCCAACCCCAGGAGCATCCCCAAGAAGAACTGGTGGACCAGCAAGACCAAAGACAAGAAGCACGTGTGGTTCGCAGAGACCATCAACGGCGGGTTCCACGTAAGCGTCCCCCCCTGGGCCGGCGCCGCGTACGGCGAACGGGAGGGAGGACGGAGCAGGGGAAGGTGCGGGGGTCTGGTTGGGCGCTTGGCGCGTCCTCCCATGGGTTGTTTTGATGGATGTTACACAAACTGGCTATTCCAAGCAACTAGAACTTTGGGCTTTGATTTTTGCAGCCGTCTAGGAGCATAAAGCATGGAAACTACCTGAAGGGCAGTTCCAGGCAGGTGGGGGTTGGGCTCTTCTCCCAGGCATCAGCAATAGGACAAGGGCCATGGGCTTCAACTCTGCCAGGGGAAATTGAGGCTGGAGATGAGAAAGCAATTCTGTGCAGAGAGTGGTCAGGATTGGAATGGCTGCCCAGGGAGGTGCTGGACTCACCGTCCTGGAGGTTTTGAAACTCAGATTGGCCATGGCACTTAGTGCCATGATCTAATAAATGGACTGGAGTTGGACCAAGGGTTGGACTCAATGATCTCTGAGGTCTTTTCCAACCCAGTCGATTCTGTGATTCTGTGAAACCCCCCCAAAACGTGCCTGAAAATCAGGGTGTTGCGACACGCACGGGTTCTAACGCCTCTTCCCTCCAGTTTAGCTACGGTGATGAAGACCTGGCCCCCAACACGGCCAACATCCAGATGACCTTCCTGCGCCTGCTCTCCACCGAGGGCTCCCAGAACGTCACCTACCACTGCAAGAACAGCATCGCCTACATGGACGAGGAGACGGGCAACCTGAAGAAGGCCGTCCTCATCCAGGGCTCCAACGACGTGGAGATCCGAGCCGAGGGCAACAGCAGGTTCACCTACAGCGTCCTGGAGGACGGCTGCACGGTAAACCCGCGGAAACACCAGGAGTTGGGGCGCGACCGGGTGGTCGCTGTTGGTTCGGAGACGCTCGAGAGCATCTAAAAACGCCCTTTTTCTCCTCGTTTTCTCCCCAGAAACACACCGGCAAGTGGGGCAAGACAGTCATCGAGTACCGGTCACAGAAGACCTCGCGCCTGCCCATTGTAGATATTGCACCTATGGACATTGGTGGAGCCGAGCAGGAGTTTGGCGTGGATATCGGCCCAGTCTGCTTCTTGTAAAAAGAATGGTTTTATTTGTGTGGTTGGTTGACTGTTGTTGTTTTTTTGGTTTTGTTTTGGTTTTTTTTTTTTAAGCTCAGCCCAATACCGTCAAACTAAAACCAAACGCCCCCCGAGTACCTTCCGAGCGCTCGTCCGATTCTGCACTGAACGGCTGCAACGACCCTCGGCTCCCGGCCCCGCGTCGGGCGGCTGCGAAAGAACAACCACCGTCTTATTTATTTATTCATTCTCTTCCCGTAAGACCTGTTCTATTTCTATTGAAGGTCAGGGGGAGGTGGGAATGTAAGTGGCAGGTCCGATGGCCAAAGGGACCTCGCAAATCCGGGTACCACGAATCCCCTCCCGTCCCGTCCCCCCCCTCGTTAGCAGGAACGTATGGTACGGAAAACAAAAACCCAACAAAAATGGTGCTATTCTTGTAAAACGAGTCTGTATTTTTTAACATCAGTTGATATAAAAAGAGAAAAAAAATACTTTTGGTGGAAAGCGCGAGTGGCTGCGGGTGTTTGTGTCGCTCGGCGGAGGGGGCGGCTGCGCCGTTCTGCCCGCGCCAAGGGGTTTGGGCTCCCTTCTCCCGCTTCTCTGAGGCTGCGTCACGCTATGGGAAAAATAGAACAAAAATAAACCCCCGAAAAGGCAAAAGAAAGGGAGGGGAAAAGCATTTGAAATGATCTGGGAAGCTCAGCAGGGTCGGGCCCGGTCAGCACTTGGATGGGAGACCAGCTGGGAATCCCGGGTGCTGTGGGCTGGGCCAGCACTGGCCCTTGTGGCCAGGAAGCCAATGGGACCTGGGGGGGTTAGAAGGGGGGGGTCAGTAGGTCAGAGAGGTTCTCCTGCCCCTCTGCTCTGCCCTGGGGAGACCACACCTGGAATCTTGTGTCCAGCTGTGGCCCCTCAGTTCCAGCAGGACAGGGAACTGCTGGAGAGAGTCCAGCGCAGCCACCAAGATGCTGGAGGGAGTGGAGCATCTCCCGTGTGAGGAAAGGCTGAGGGAGCTGGGGCTCTGGAGCTGGACAAGAGGACACTGAGGGGGGACTCATTCCTGGGGATCAATATGGAAAGGGGGAGTGTCAGGAGGATGGAGCCAGGCTCTTCTGGTGACAACCAGGGACAGGACAAGGGGCAATGGGTGCAAACTGGAACACAGGAGGTTCCGCTTAAATCTGAGCAGAAACTTGTTCGTGGTGAGGGTGGCAGAGCCTGGCCCAGGCTGCCCAGGGGGTTGTGGAGTCTCCTTCTCTGCAGACATTCCAACCCGCCTGGTTCCTGTGGAACCTCATCTGGGTGTTCCTGCTCCATGGGGGGTTGCACTGGATGAGCTTTCCAGGGCCCTTCACCCCTGACACTCTGGGGTTCTGTGGGGATTGAGGTGAGCGCTGGGGGCCCCAGTTAAACCAGTAAAACCAGTGGGGAGGGGGATGCTGAGACCAGATCAGCGCGGCCGGGGCCGGGATTAAAAATACCTTTGAAACCGCTGCTTTGGGGCCCCGGTCTGCGGGTGAGACGCTCACAGCGGGTCCTGCAGCGGCAGCGCCCGGGGCTGGAAAAGAGACCGACAGACATTGGCAGGGGAAATTCATTAGAAAGGATTAGGAAGGGTTTACAACCTCAAACACCAAAGCGCTTCGCCCCGCGGGGCAGCGCTAATCACGAGCTGCCGCACAACGGGAAACCCCGTTCAACCCAGCGGCGGGTTTAGGACCCCCCCAAATGACAAATGTGGGGAGCAGGGGGGTGCGGAGCACCCAAGAGGCAAAATGGGGCAGAACCGGGTGCTGCGAGGGGGGAAATTTGGGAAATAAAGAGCAAAGGTTGATTTCCTCATTCTCTGTGAAAAGGAAAGTTCAACTCATCATAAACGGGGGTTTGGGACGTCGCGTGAGGAGCTCGTGACTGTGTTGTGGGACAGTGGGTCCGGGTGGGGGCTCCGGTCACCCCTTAATTTATTGGCCTTTTGCCCCAAAAATCAGGGGTAAGAGCAGGAACTGATGAGCAAAATGCAGCACATCCCCTGTCCCACGCAGGGGAGAACGGCCGAGGACACGGCGCACACATAAAGCTGGGCTTTAACAAGCACAACTCGGGTCTAGAGACCCCACTGGATGGAAACGCCAGCTTGGGGTGTTTTTAAAAGAAAGTTGGGTTTTTATTTCACACTCGCACAAAATGAAGCATCTTTTAGTGCCAAAGCCACGGCGCGTTCGCATCCACCTGCTCGCACACAAGGGGAGGTGGAGGTGAAGCCAAAAGGACGCGGGGGCAGCCGGAGCCACCAAATTCCGCAGGAAACCTCCAAAAGTGCAGCAGCGGAATGAAATCCCAGAGCCGCAGCCACGGGGTGTTACCAGCAGCCGGCTCCTGCGAGACGAGCCTCCGAAACACTCAATTAGAGAGAAAACACAGTGTAAATTGGCACTTTTTGCAGAAGGCAAAGTGACAACGAGCTACGGGGTTCCTGGTGTCGGACACTGGAGACCCCGCAGGTGCCGAACGGGGGACGCGAAGGTTCCCAATGAGGGGACACGGAGGGTCTGGGCGACTCGGGGAGCGGCGGGAAGGTCGAAATGACCCGGATCCCTCGCGTTGTGCCGCGTTACCGACGCCGTCTCCACCAAACCCGCGTGTTTTGGCGCCGGTTTGCTGTAGGCGGCCTCAGCGAACAAAACCTGTGCAAACACAGAGGGTTTCAGCTCCTTCACCTCCTCCCAGTGCAAGTTACAGGCAGAAGCCTCATCTGTGCGTTCCGCAGAGAAACATCCCTTTTTACACCCAATCCGTGTGTTCCGCACAAGAAATATCCCTTTTCACGCCCTATCTGTGCATTGCTCACGGAGAAACGGCCCTTTTTATCGAGCCCCGCGTTGAAACACGCCAGGGACACACAAAAGCGGAGTGAATTACCCGCACAGAACGAGTTTACCCTGGACGGCGTAACACGGCGTTCGGCTTCAAAACGACTCTAAGAGTCAACTCGAAACCTTTGGGATCTTCAGACCCCAAAGCGTGAAGCTGGAGAGTCCGTTTTCCCCACCGAACGCTGGTTTTGGGAACCAAAGGGGAATTTAAGCCCTGAGTTTGGGAAGGGACCCGCACACGAGCGACACCCCCAGGGGGTTCGGCGGACGGCGCAGCCCAAACCGCGCGGGGAACGGCGCAAAAAGGGACCCGGAGCTTTCAAACGTCCCCCTCGCCATCCCGCGCTTCCATCCGAAAGCTCCGGTCCCCCCGAGAAAGCCGCGTGCGGCACCGGGAAACAGGGGCTGCGCCTCAGGGCTCCGTCGCGGCTCCGGCCGCGTCCCGCGGCGCCAAGGAGCGACGGGGCCGCGCGTCCGGCGCCGCCGTGGAGTTGGTGCTGCAGTCTACGTAGTGGTACGTCTCCACCGAGCTCTGCGTGGCGTGGCCGATGTACGAGAGCTTCACCGACGTCCTGGCGGGGACAGCGCGTTAGTGGGGACGGGAGCGGCACAGCGGGTCCTCCATCAACACCAAACCCCCAGGGGCTGCACGCTCGTCACGTATCATCTTCCCCCCCGAAAGCTGCGGGTTCGCAGGTTTTGCTCACAGCAGAGTGGGCGAGAGCCCCACGTGGAAACTAAGCTGGTGTCACCTCGCCCCCGCCTGACATTTCACCCAACCAGGGTTAAAAGCTGATGCCAAATCTTCGTGTCCCCTCGTGTCCCTTTAGAGCGAATAAGCACCCACCTCATAAAGATCACGATGTTGTGGACCTTCACCTTGGGAAACGTGCAAAAGAAGCTGGAAGAGACCAAGAGAAGAAGGAGGTCGGCAGCGGCCACGTGGGGTTGCGGAGGCGCTTGTGTTTCTCGGTGTTTTCTGATGGTGTTTTCCCTCTGGTGGTAAAACAACCCCAGACACGGCCCAAAAACCGCGTCACGACATCCCGACAAAGCGGCCTTTGAGTAATTTCTAGCAAACTGCTCCTTTCCAGGAAGTTAACAGAAAATCTGTCACTTCCAGAGCAAATTCTAATTAAAGCCGCTTAACCCGCCCTCTCCACGCTGTGCACAAAGCGTAGTAAATCCTTACTACACGTAGGAGAAGGGTCCACCCAGCTCCGCCTTCACAGTGAAATTCACCTGCGGAAGAGAACAGAAAACCACGTTCACACGCAGTTTTGCTGGCTTGAATCTGCTTCTTTTGGGGTATTTCCCACCTCCTGCTTCCTTGCAGCTGGTGGGCACAAAGCACAGGCGACTTGGGCCACCAGAATATTTTGCCGAGCGAAGATTTAAGGTACCAATAGATGATATTCCCACGAGAGGGGTTGGAATCAAATCGTCTTTAAAGTACCCCCAAGCCAAATAATTCTCTGGCTCTACCATGAAGGTAACTCGCAGGAGCGCCCAGGTTTTGTGCCGGGTTTGGTTATACAGGAAGGTAAATACCAGTTTGTCGCTGAGCGGCTGGATGCTGGAGACGCTGCTGATCTGCTGGGCGCCCACCACCGTGTTCATGTACTGCACCTGGCTCGTCAGGCTGGTCACCGTCACCGAGTAGAAGTTGGAGTTTTTGATGCGTAACGTGGCCTGGATGGAGAGAAGGGGGAAAACGTGAGCGGCAGCGACCTTCCCGGCAACTCAGCACGGAGTTTGTTCCATTGGGAACGCAGAGACACGACAACGTTACCGTGATCGCCAGAACGACGACGGAGTTCTTCTTGTCGAACCAAACCTGAACCACTTTGATACCGTCATCGTCCACCACGACGGAGTGTGGGAAGAGGAAGAAAACCACCAGCCCCGAGAGCAGGAGGCAGAGCAGGACGGACAGCAGGACGTAGAGCTTCCTGCAAGGGACGGGTCACCGCGCTCACCCCATACAGCCCCTGGAACCCAAACCCACCCCTGCAGCAAACAGCCCCTCTTTGTTCTTCCCTGGAAGGGACACAGACATGCTGCTCTAATGTTTTCAACATCTGAAATTGCTCATAACTGTCACCCTTTAAACACTTGATTTTTTAGTAATGAGTAGCCAAAGAACCATTGTTGTCCCCAGAGCGTTTTCACAATCCAGTATTTTTGCCCCTGGTAAGGCAGCTTCTTTCTACGAGCTCCAGTAAAGGGCACAGGGATGGAGAGTGTGAGTAGGATCATTGTTTCCACGTTCACCCCACAGCGGGATTTCACAGGAAACACTTAAAGTTACACTTTAAATTGTGTTTGTTGGCGTACTTGGACGAAAACAAACCACTAAACGAAGCAGAGGCCACAGCCCAGGTGAAGCTGCAGCACTAAATGACAAAGGAGCCCTGTTTGCTCTCTGTAGAATGTAACTCCTCGCTTACTACACACTTACGTTCTCTGCGGACGAAGCCGCTGGTCGCTGTAGGGTATCAGAGCCACCAGCTCGTTTACCTGCTCTGGAAGGCAAAAGGAACATGTTAATCAATCCTATCGTATCCACCTGCGAGGTCACTGGTGTAAATAAGCAACAGGGGTTTATGTCTTTAGGGGCAGGAGGAGCCGTCACCTGTGGGAATGCAGCCGGTGCCCTGGCAGGTGGGGCAGGTGATGCTGTCCTGGCCCGTGAACTCCACATATGGAAACTTTGCGATGTCCTCCACGCGGTCCCGGCTGTCCAGCCCGTCCTCGTCGCCGTCCTCAGCCTTCGGCCTCCGCCGGGCGGCAGCGCTGCGGCCCGGGAGGGAGAGCGCGGAGCCCATGGCGGCGGAGAAGCCGCACGACCTGCGGCAGAGGAGGAACAGCAGCTCCCGGTCACCCTGCGGGTTCTCAAGCTGCTCTGGCCAAAGAGGAGAGCCCGTCCTGAACCGCAGAGTGGAGGGAGCAGCCTGTCCCCCCCAGAGACCCACCCGAACGCCCCAGGGGAGCAACTCCATCCCAACCCCCACAGCGACACCCCGGGACCAGCTCCATCCCAACCCCCACAGCGACACCCCGGGACCAGCTCCATCCCAACCCCCACAGAGACACCCCGGGACCAGCTCCATCCCAACCCCCACAGAGACACCCCGGGACCAGCTCCATCCCAACCCCCACAGCGACACCCCGGGACCAGCTCCACCCCAACCCCCACAGAGACACCCCGGGACCAGCTCCATCTGAACCCCCACAGCGACACCCCGGGACCAGCTCCACCCCAACCCCCACAGCGACACCCCGGGACCAGCTCCATCCCAACCCCACAGAGACACCCCGGGACCAGCTCCATCCCAACCCCCACAGCGACACCCCGGGACCAGCTCCATCCCAACCCCCACAGCGACACCCCGGGACCAGCTCCATCCCAACCCCCACAGAGACACCCCGGGACCAGCTCCATCCCAACCCCCACAGAGACACCCCGGGACCAGCTCCATCCCAACCCCCACAGCGACACCCCGGGACCAGCTCCATCCCAACCCCCACAGCGACACCCCGGGACCAGCTCCATCCCAACCCCCACAGAGACACCCCGGGACCAGCTCCATCCCAACCCCCACAGCGACACCCCGGGACCAGCTCCATCCCAGCTCCCCCAGAGCCCCGTGGCACCCCGCGAAAACAAGGGGCACCCCCACAGAGTGATTTCCATACAGTGCCTCACACCCCCCAGAACCCAACAACCCCCCCAGAGACCCTACACCCCCTTGGCCCCCAAAAGAGACGCATTGCACCTCCACAAAGTGCTGCGCCCCCCCCGAACCCCCAGCGACGCCCCCCCCATAGGGGCCTACAGCTCCCACACAAACACCCCCACACTGAGACCCTCAGACACCCCAGAAAAGAACATTCCCCTCAAACAGCCCCCCAGGGCTGTGCCCCCAACACCCCCGTGAGGAACACCCCTTCAGAGACACCTCCAAACAGGGGACACCCCCAAAACCCCTCGCAGCCCCTCAGACCCGCCGCAGCTCCACCTCCTCCCGCGCAGCCGCCGTCGCTATGACGACGCGACGAGGCGGCGGTGGGCGGAGCCAGCACTCGCTCCGCCCACCTCGATAGGCGCAGGCGCACAGCGCGCAGGGCGGGACGCGGAGGGGCGTGTTTAGGTGAGCCTCGCCCCTTCATTAACGCCCCTCCCAGTCGTGCATTGGGGCGGGGCGATTGGTCGCCTCGGGGTGGAAATAGGCGGGGTTTACGGGGCACCGCCCCACCGTGACGAAACGCACCGCCCGGGCGCGCCTCGCCACCAACGCGCATGCGCCGCACCGCCGCGGGGGGCGGTGCCCACGGCCCCGCCCCTTTGGGTGGGGCTGAGGGGCGTGAGTACAACGCCGCATGCGCCACAGCGAGGCGGGGGGTCGGGGCGGGGAAAAGTGGAGGGGGCGTGGCCAAGGTGCGCATACGCACGCGCGGGGGCGGGGTGGCGGGAGAGCGCGCGCATGCGCGGGGGCGGGAAAATCCAGTGAGGGGGCGCTGGGATCGGTATGGGACCGGTGTGGGGGCACCTGTCCCAGTACGGGACCCTTCCCCACCAGTATGAGGGCGCCTGTCCCAGTATGAGCCCCTTCCACACCAGTACGAGGGCAGAAAAAGCCCCAGTCCCCCCACTGGGAAATCAACGTCTAACCAGCCCTTTCCTCCCGACAGCTCCGGGCGGGGAACAGGCAGAACCACCCGATTAGCTTCACTATTCATATAATAAACTTGCTACCGCACAAACGCTGCTTTTTCTTTCTTAACGCTGCGATAAACTCGAGAGCTCGGTGGCAAACTGAATTCCTTCCCCTCATCATCACCCAAATCATCAAAATGAAGTTTACGGGATATATTTCCGCTGTCCGCGGGTGCTCCGGACGGAGGTGCCGGCGGAAACTTTCTGGATCGTTTATTCTGGATCATTTATTCTCTCCTTCCCAAGAGCAAAGTGCCACGAGGGGGAGGCTGCCCCCCTCACTTGAGCCAATTCTTGCCGGATTAACCCCGTTTTCCCCCGGAGCCGGCGGGGACGGGGGGGACGAGCCGCAC
>NW_028117153.1:22279-90042 GCF_964273445.1 Streptopelia decaocto
GGTCACAGCTCTGGGGTGCCATAGAACTGGGGGTGTCACAGCTCTGGGGGGGTCACAGCATTGGGGTGACACTGGTCTGGGGGTCACAGCACTGGGGGTCACAGGTCTGGGAGGGGTCACAGTTCTGAGGCTGTCACAGCATTGTGGGGGGTCACAGCTCTGGGGTGTCACAGTTCTGGTGCTGTCACTGCTTTGAGGGGGTCACAGCATTGGGGGGACACTGGTCTGGGGGGTCACAGCTCTGGGGGGTCACAGCTTGGGGGGTCACAGCTCTGGTGAGCGAAGCAGCACCGGGACCCGGTCCCGATCCCCTCGTGCAAGGTGGAAAAGCCGCTGGGAAGCGGCTGGAAAACCGTTCTACCCACCACATGAAAGGAAGAGCAGGCGAAAGCTCCTGTGCCGCAAACCCGGCCCGGTGCTCGGCACGGCCGCGGCTGCGGGAAAAGGGCAGCCGTGGGGTTTATGGGGCTGTGGAGCCCGTCGCACCGGTCCGGGCTCAGCACTTAAACCGCCGCGGTGGCGACAAACAACGGTGGGATGGGGACGAGCGGCTTCTCCCCTGCAAAGTCACGGCAGCCCGTTCCGCGCCCTCCCGAACAGGTTCCGCGCCGCTAAATTGCCTCTGATGAGCTCCCATTTCTTCCCAGACGTCGTTTTCTCTCGTCGGCCTCATTAAATCAATCGGGAAGCGGTTAGCGAGGCGCTTTCCCCACGCAGTTAGAGCCGTGAACCCGGTGATTGCGGCGGGGGGGCGGCGATTGCCGCCTGCCTCGTTTTCCCCGGGGATTTTGGGTTTAAGGGACACTTAATAAACCCCCAGAGCATCATGCGGGGGCATCGTTGAAACGTTTCTTGCCGCTTTATAACGTGTTGCTGAGGGTGGCATCCCAAATGTATGTTTTTTAAGGTGGAAAAGGAAAAACTGTGAAATACCGGAGGTTTTTCAGCCTGGGGGTGTAACGTGCCCGGGTTGGGGCTGTGGCACCGGCTGAACCAGCTCAGCCCAAACCCCCGTGCTCCCAGTTTGACTCACGTCACCGCTTAATGGGATTTTAGGTGGCCAAGGTCTTGTGACCTCGTTGTGTTGTCCCAAATACCACCAGGTCCTGCGGGAGCAGCCGAAACACGGGTGTCCTGTGGGTCTTTGGCCTCCAGACCTGGGAGGGCTTCACACAGGCTCAGGACACGAAGCTTGGGGCCGGTTGGAGGCTGCAAAGAGCCGGGAAGCTGCCCACCCTCGGCCGTGTGCGGCTGCGCCGCGGCTCTTGCAGACGCTGCTCTCTGGTCCGGAGGCAGGAGGTGAATCAGCTCCCCCTCTGCCCTTTATCTGATCTAAGCCGATCTGAGAACTCTCTCTGGGCGGCGATGGGATGGAGGTTGTGCAGAGCGCGGTGGTGGGTGCCTCTGGTGTCCTCCCGAAATTGGGACAGGAGGGAGACAAGCCCAGCGAATCCTGCAGCTGCACAAACGAGAGGGAGGTTGTTTGCCAGGTGATGAATGCGGCGAGCGCTCTTGGCACATGGTGGTTTATTACTTAGGAATCTGGAAGAGAAGCAGCCTCTGAACCACTGCCAGCCCCAGGGATGGAGCTTTGTAACCCCTGGACTTCCAAGAGATACTGGAGTGAAGGTGAAACGTGGTGGCGACACCCAAAGCTGCTCAGAGCCTGATGCTACAGGGAGAAAGTGCTGGGGTGGGCACTATTGTACTGGTGGCGTTTGTTCTGTCCCAGTAAGGGACTGACCGCAGGCCAGGAGGAAACAGGTGAGCTCCTTGAGCCCGCCATGCTTTTTAGAGAGGTTCTGCCCCCAAAAAGCACCTGGCAGCAGCACCCCAAACCCCCCAGCAGCGTCCCTGAAGCCGCTGGCAGAGCACAGGGCTCCTCACAAGCCCCGGGAGCGGGGCAGCGCGGGCAGGGCCCGGGCCGAAGGTGCGGACCGGGCAGGACAGCGGGGTTCGGGTCCCCAGGCCCGGGCAGCCCCGGGGAGCCCCCGCGGGGACCGGCAGCCACGTGCAATCTCCCGCCAGCCCCCGCCACGCCCCTAGTGGGCGGGGACTCGCCCAGCACAACCTTATACGGCGCTGAGGGGCGGGGTCCCCGCCGGCACGCCCCCGAGGAGGGCGGAGCTGAGGCGGTGCAGCGCTGCCATTGGCGAGAGAGGGGAGGAGGCGTGGTCGATGTGGGGGCGTGGCCCCGGGAGGGGCGGGGCGCGGAGCCGGCCGGTTCCCGTCAAAAGGCGGCTCCGGGCGGCGCGGGGGGGCTGGGGGTGGCGGCAGCGGGAGCGCAGGTACCGGGGCCGGGCTGGGGGCACCGGGGGGACGCTGGTCGTAGGGGGGCACCCCTGCTCAGTGCCCGCCGCGGGCCGGCTCTCGGGGGCGGCAGTGGCTCGGTGGGACACGAGTGGCACCGGCCATGGGGGCGGCTGTTGCCGCGGAACGGGGGACACGGGTGGGAGGACCCTGGTGTTCCCTATGGCTGTAGGCGCAGGGGGTCACCCCCGCATAGTCTCTGTATCCTCCATGCTAGTTAGAGGGTCCCATGGGGGTTTGGGGGTGCACAGTCCCCCGCAGTTTGGAAGTCTCATGTGGGTACGGAGACCCCCCTGGTGCTCTGTGTGCTCCCTGGTTTGGGGTCCTGCGTGGGGCTCCGTGTGTTCCCCCTCCTGGTTTGGGGGGACCCCCTGTGTCTCCCTGCAGCTGGGGGCTCTCAGGGCTGTTAAGTGCTCCCTCTGCCAAAACTGCAGTTCCCTTAGGTTTGGGGGGGGGAAGGGGGTTCTTGTCATCCCTTCCCCCTGAAATTCTGTCTGATTCACCATTTCTGGGCTGTCTGAGGTTGGCGTGAGGATGGGGGGGAACCAGACTCAGTCACGTACCACTTGTTAGTGTGAACCCCCATTTCCCCTCTGCACCCTGAGCCCCTTCCCAAGCTTTAACCCCCACCCTGGGGTGTCACCCCTGTCCCCTCTGGGGCTCCCAGTCCCCTTTGGAGGGGGCTCTGAAGCTGGTGAGTTATCAGTTTGCTGTTGGGGTCCTTAAGTGGTGTTTTGGGGTTTCCAGCCTGGTCTCCCACTCAGATAAATTCCTGATTAACAATCAGCTTCAAAAAACACCTTCAACTCAATCTCATAATCAAGGATATTTTGTAAGGGGGGGAAGGGTATCAAGAGCCAGTCGTGGCCCCCGCGGGGCCCTAATGTCACTTGTTTGTCACTCCCCAGTGACTTTCCGTCCATCTCCGATGCGCCCGCCGGGATTTCCAGCCGCGCAGTGAAAACGAAGGTACCGGGAGTTTTCCTGCAGCTCCAATGCCAGGAAGGAGCCGGGGGGGGGGTATTTTTTAGCCTACCAAGCACCCAAAGGGCCCTGGGGGTTGCGGATATTGGGCAGGTTAAGGTGCTTTTTCTCTGTGTTGAGCTGCTCCTTCCTCTTTTTAATGTATCTTGTGCTCTTGGGGCCCGGCGCTCTGAGCGCTCCGAGTTTCTCCAGAAGGTGGTTTTCCCCAGAAGCCGGCGCTTTGCGGCGCGTTCCCCTCCCACACCAGGGCAGTGACTCATCTTCCTCCCAGGACTCGCTTCGAGCGGCACCAGCGATTTCGGGGCCACACGTGTCCCCCGAGAGCAGCCAGGCACACAGACAGACAGACAGACATCCGCTCCGCGGCGCTTCCCCGTGTCTCGGTCAGTGCCCCGGTGCCGCTCGGGCGAAACGTGTAACGCGTCTGCTCCGGGGGAGGAAGTTACGGCTGTAATTAATTACTCATTTGAATAAAACCTCGTCTTCCTTCTCCGGAGCAGCCGGTTAAAACGGAGCCGAATCGGATCGGGCTGGCGACGCTGTTGGGGTCGACCTTGTGAAAGTGCGTTTAGCTGGATTTTGGGGTGGAAAAAGCCCCCCGGTTGGCACCGCGTGAGCGAGGAAGGCCAGGCAGGTGTGGGCAGAATTAGCCGATATCTGCCCGAGATCGGGCTGTGAACACATCAGGTGTGAGATCTCGCCTGGAGACGTAGAATTACAACAGCGTGAAGCACAAAGAGGTGTTTTCATCAGGGAAGAATTCGGCTCGGTTCGTGTTTTGCTCGGTGTTTTTCTGAATCCCGGTGCACTCAGAACAGAGTAACTGGCTGTTCCAGCCTCTTTTCCCGTTGAAAAGCTCAGCGGAGGTTCTGCCTCCCCCCTGTGCGCACAGGAATCATCTTTAACCTGTTGTCACCGAACTGAAGTGAAGTCGGTCTGGCCCAAAACTTTAGAAATTGAAATGCGGCGTCGCTGGGAGGTGAATAATCCCAATTACAAGCGGTTGCGAGTGGGTCTGTCCCTCCCACGTGGTGAAGGTGATGGGGAGGAAGATGTGGTGCTTCTCCTGTGCTTGTGCAAGGGGATGTGAGCACACCAGCACCTCCTGGCGCTAATTACAGCCCCTAATGAGGGCGATCAGCCCCTAGAAGAGACGCGGGGCTGTTTCATGGGACTTGCCCGAAGCCGCGTTGCGTGGGAGGAATGAAACCCCCCAGGGTGTCCCGTTTTGGGGGCGTCTCGCGGGTTTTACGCACGACCGGGTGTATTTGAAAACGCTGTGGGTGGCAGCTCAGAAGTGACGATTTGTTTTGGAAGGTGTCGGTGTCTTCATGTGGGACGCAATGGGATGAGAGGAAACAGCCTCAGGCTGCGCTGGGGAGGCTGAGGGTGGCAATTTGGGGTGATTTCTTCCCCAAAGGGCTGTGGGGTGTTGAACAGGCTGCCCAGGGCAGTGCTGGAGTCACCGTCCCTGCAACACCCCACGATGGTGATAAGACAGCGGCCTTAGCTTAGAATATTTTGCACAGGTGGGGATTAAAATATAACCCCCAAAATGAGAGAAATGCACAGGGAACTGCTTCCTAAAAGAGAGATTGACCCCCAGATTGTGCGAAACAACCCTCTGGTTTTGGGGTTGAATTTGTGGGACCTGTGGAGCAGAAATGAAGAACCAGGTGGCGTAAAACCAGAGCCGGGCTGGCTGGTGGTTGTAGGTCCATTCCAGTTGAGTGATTCTATTCTAAACATGAAAATATGTGGGGTTTTATTGTTTTTCGTATAAAAATGAGACGTGCGTGCTGGTGTTTGCCTCTTGTGCGCGGGGCTGGGACAGGGAGGGCCGGTTAAACCAGGGCGTGAGGACACGAGTGACAAGAGGAGCAAAAGTCCAGCGAGATAAGGAAGCCCAGAGGCTCCCAAAAGCCTTAAAAATGCAGCTTCTGACCTGAAAAAGCAAACGTGACAGCGGGAAACGCTCCCCTGGCCCGGCCGAGGGACCTCGGTGTGACTGGGGACACTGGTGGCCGGAGCCACCTTGGTGTCACCTGCTCCACCTTTAGCTTAAATCTTTGCTGAATCAGCCGCGGCTCGAGCGCAATTTCCTTATCTGTGGCGTTTAACGGCGGTATCGGCGCAAACCTCATTATGTGAGCGGCTTTTGGCTCCTAATAAATGGAAACGGGGTGTAAAAAGGAGAAAAAAACAATACCTGGAACCTTTATCTGCAGATCTCGAGGCAGTTTCCTCATTGCCAGGAACACGCCGCGTGTGCCCGAGGCGCCGGGACCTGCTGCCGTGGCTCCCGAGCTCCCGTTTCTCTGTCGGTGGGAAGTTGGTGAGTGAATCTCCTGTTTTCAACAGAAACCGTGTGTGTTTGCGCTGTTCCTGGAGGTTTTTTGGACGTGAGGAGCGATGGGATGAGAGGAAACGGCCTCATGTCGCGCTGAGGGTGGAAATTTGGGGTGATTTCTGCCCCAAAGGGCGTTGAACAGGCTGCCCAGGGCGGTGCTGGAGTCGCCGTCCCTGGGGGGTGAACAGATTGAGGTTCTTGGGGACATTTTAGTGCCAGCGTTGGGTGAACGGGTGGATCGATGATCTCAAGGGGCTTTTCCAACCAAAATTTGATGTCCAAGCAAAACCTGGTGTCCCCTTTGTCCCCTTGGGTCTGTAAAGGCGTCACCCCCTGCCGCGGGGACGTCGATAGCGCTGACGTGGGGTTTGTCCTTATAAATAAGCGCTCGGGTGATAAACACCCCGTTGAACAGAAGGCAGATAAGATACACGGCAGGGCTATATTTAGACTTGCTTAGTTTTGTGGAAAACGCGGCGTCCCGCGCGTCTCGAGTCACCTTCGTGTCCCCGGCCGCCACGTGTGGAGCTTGGACGCGACGCCCCGCGAAATGGGTCCAAAAATCGCCGTTCTGGGTCTCGCGAGGCTCTTGGGCGAGGGGAGCTGTTTAACTGGGGCTGGTTTCACCACGTAAAGAGGATTTTGGGAAGGTGCACGGGCTGGAATTCAGAAAGCAAGGAGTTAATGTGATTAATGAACAAGCTGAGCTTCTAGAGCTCATTTCTGAGGAGCCGATGGGAGTGATTCTGCTCCCAGGGACGTTCACCTGGAGCTTGTGCCCTCTTGGATCTGCATAATGTGAATATTCCTGCTCGGGGGTGGCCTCAGATGACACAATTCGGGGGGTTTTTCCTCCCCAGAATGGGAAATATCCTCGTGTGGTGGGAAATATCCTCGTGTGGTGGGAAATAAATAACCTCGTGTGGTGCTCCAGCTTTCTCCAGTGCAAAAAGATCCAGGGGTTCGTTGCTTTTTGGGTCAGGTCATACCCAAAACCTGGCAGCGCCCGGGGTCGCGTTGGAACCCGCTCGAACGCAACGATGAGACTTTCAGTCCTGTCAATTCTGTGTTTTAGGAGCTTTTGCTTTCCCTCCTTCACCAATGAGACTCTTAAGGCCGCTCGCTGCCTGGGCTGAGGCCAAGTCCCTGGGCAACGAGCTCGGAGCTGCAGCGCGATGGCTTTAAAACCAGAAGATCTGGGTTTGTTAAGGGCTGGTCAAGGCTTGTGCTCCTCCGGTGCTGGGTTAGGGTGACTAACCCCTCACAAATCCCATTTCCACTCACTCGCCGCTTCTCCGAACGCGCTTTTCTCCATGTCGGTGTCTTTCACGCCCCAATAAACCAAGAGATAAGGCGGCTGGGTAGAAAAATCTACTGTGGGAGCAGCTCTATGAGACACAAGAGGCTTTAAAAGTCATTTTTGCACTTTCACAAGAGGGTTTTGCTCGACATAAATTAAATCTGTGGGTGTAACGGGGTATTTTAGCCCTTTTGCAGCTAAATCTGCTCCAGGAGAGGCGGAGCGGCCTCGCTGGGTCTGGGTAGCTGGGTTTGTTGTTGTGTCAGGACTTTGCGAGGCTCCCAGACCTTGAATTCTGGACTCTTCCTGCAGAGCTCTTGGTGCTTTTGCGGAGAAGCTGCGGTTGGACGTTCAGCTCCCGGCACCGGCTCCGATTTGGGGGACAAAGGTGTAAATTGTCTTTTCCAGCCAAGCTTCGGTTCCCCTCCCAAATCTAGGGCACATCTTCAGATTATTGCTATGCAGACTTCAGTAGATAATTATTTCTATACAAACTTCAGTATTATCCTGCAGCTTAATCAGCTGTAGCCTTTCCTCCATCTCTAGCAAAAAAACCCCAACAGAGGTTAATAAATGATATAACTGATACGTTTTCGGTATTAAATCAGGTTGTGTATTCTCGGTGCGATTTCTCGCTCTGCTGCAGAACGACGGGGCCATTTGCATTCTTAGGAACCCGTTTGCATAGATTTCGACACAAGGGAGCAGCTCGGAAGGAGCGTGGAATTCGCCGCGTGCAGGGGCAGCTCCTTCCCGCAGCTTTTTGGAATGGGGGGAAATGTTTCCTCACCTTCTTACCCAGGAATCGGCGATTGGGAAACACAGGTACCGGTGAAACGCACGAGGAATTTGGAGCGAGAGGGCGGTTGGAACGCGGGGAGGGTTCGGGTGACGCGGGGACGAGTCTACGGGATAATTGCTGCTCCGGGTTTGCAGGAGCGGAGTTTTCTCTTTGACCCGGCCTTGCCGTGCCCTGCAATTCAGTTATAAGGGCACCGGTGCCCGCGGTATCGGTGTGGAAATCGTGTCGACTCAGCTAAAGGCAGAGTTGCCATCGGAAACATGAGAAATGACTCCAGATAAGAAGTGAAAGGTGCAAGATTGAAATAGCCATTGCGCGCTGGTCCTGCCTGGAGGAAAATCACACAGCGAGACGTCCAGGCCAGGCTGGATGGGGTCGGTGTGAAAGTTGTGGGTATTTGGATATTGGGGTGATTTCTGCCCCAAAGGGCATTGAACAGGCTGCCCAGGGCAGGGCTGGAGTTGCTGTCCCTGGGGGGTGAACAGACGAGGTTCCTGGGGACATTTTAGTGCCAGCGTTGGGTGAACGGTTGGACTTGATCTCGAGGGGCTGTTCCATCCATCGTTATTCTGTCATCCCACAACCGTCTCCACCATCGCGGTTCTTGGTCGCGGCTCTTGCGGTGCCCTCGGGCACAGGGAAAGAACACCTGTAATGACAAAAATTTGTCACAGGGACCCGTGTGTCACCCAGACCACGTCCCTCTGGAGCTCTTGGCCTTGGTAGAACTTGCTGGGATTGCAGCCCGGTTTAGGTGGCTGCTGGGAAGGGTTTAGGCCTGGCCTTGCTTCACTGGGCTGAGCAGCCGCTGTGCTCTGGGCAGAACACGCAGTGAAGCGGTAAGGTGGCAAAATCTGCTGTTTTCCAGGTTTTTCTAGCAAAATAGCAGCAAAATGGCTCTGTCCTGTGCTGGGTGCGGCGTAACTGGATTTGGCTGTAACCGAGAGACCATAATTTAGGTGTTGCAGCCAGGTATTTGCACCAGAATCTGCAATTCTAGTTGTGAATACAGCGCTACACCAGCTGTTTTTGAGAGAAGCCGATTCAGTGTGGTTCTTTCCCTTAAATCACAACCACATGCGGCAGCTTCCGAGCGAAACAAACCCCACGCAGACCGGCCCCGCGGGGGTTTTGTCGCCATCCGCAGGTTCTCCGGCCCGCCAGGCGTGGGTTTGGTGACCACCGGCGCTTCTCGGTCGTGAGTAACATCCTCAGGAAATGAGGCACCGCGGCTTGCGCTGGGATGCCCAAAGAATAGGTTAAGTTGCTTTTCAAGCCTAATGCATCGGGGGGGGAAAATCCCATTTAATGCTCCGGGCATTAAAGAGCAGCTGGAAAGGTGGAAAAGGAGCTGGGGGTGCTGGTGAGAGTGGCTGAAGGTGACACGGAGTGCTGCACACTCTGCAGCGCCCGGAGCTGCTCCGACACCTTTGCAGAGCGATCGTCCCTCACAAAAGCGTCAGGAAGGGTCGTATCGCTGTGACAATGACCCTGGAAACCCCACCGCGGGGATGTGGGGACGCGGTGTGTCCCCCCCGCTCCCTCCTGCATCCCGGTGCTGGGTGCGGTGGGGAGGGTGCTCAGCAATGCTGCTCCGGGGGGGATGCAGGAGCCTCGCCGGGCTGAGAACAGACCTGAGTTCCCTCTGTCAATGCTTATTTTGAATTGAGCTTTGCTGCCAGGGCCGCGGCCGCTCAGATGTCGCTCCCAACCGCGTTACTGGGAGCACTGGTGACCATAATTGAGCTCAGCGTGTCCCCGGGCTTGCTCGCGCCCACGCCACCAAGCGTTTCGGGAGCCCGTAAGCGCCCGATTCCTCGCAAGGAATGAGATTCACATCCCGTTCCTTCGAAAGGTGTTGTTTGTTTAAATTGAAGTCTCTCTGACCTTCTCGAGACTTGTATTTGTAGCTCCTGCGGTTGTCACGCAGCCGGACCCTCCTCTGCAATGGTGATGTGGTGTTTGCAGACTGGGAGTGTCTGTGCTCCCGGAGCAGGAGTTGTCACCCGTGTGTGTGACATGGAGGAGCCTCCACCGCAGTCTGGGGGCGTTCGCGGGGGCGAACGTCTCATCACATTAACGGAGGAAGGGGTGACGTGAGCTGACTTGCGTCAGGTAATAACGAGCTCTTGGTCTCCCGATTCCCTCGGCTCCACTTGGGAGGTTGCGGCTGCTCCGGGTTTTGCAAGAAGAAGTTGTTTTTCCAACCTAAAAACGGATGAGGGGGGATCTTATCACTCTTACAACTGCCCAAAAGGAGGTTGGAGCTGGGGGGGTTGGGCTCTGCTCCCAAGCAACAGGATGAGAAATGGCCTCAAGTTGCACCAGGTGGAAATTTGGGGTGATTTCTTCATAAAAAGGGCTGTTGGGCATTGTACAGGCTGCCCAGGGCAGCGCTGGAGTCGCCATCCCTGGCGGGGTGAATAGATGAGGTTATTTGGGACATTTTAGTGCCAGTGATGGGTGAACTTGATCTGCAGGGTCTTTTCCACCCAAAATAATCCTGTGGTCCCATCCACATCCATCCCCGCTCGCGCCGGATCCGCTGCTCCCTCTCCCATCAATCCACCGGCTCATAAATCTCATCGCAGGCAGCAAAATAATCCCCGGAGCGACAGGAGGAAATTATTTAATTGTCTTTCATTAAAAGAGAAAAGGGGGTTGCTCGCATGCTGCAACTGGCTGGCGTGAATAGGCCGATTTGTACTGGGAAGAGCTGCTGAAAACGCGCTGCCGGGGGCTCGGCGCGTTGTTCTGACATGTCAACGGCCCAAAACCTCCCCGTAAATCACCGAGATTTCGAGTGTTCGGCAGCGAATCGGAGCTTGGATTTTCAGAAGCCAGCCTGTTCCTTTCAGGCCGTGCGGGTAAAGTTGTTGTTGGTTTGGTTTTGTTTTGCTTGGCAAACAAATTAAGCAAAAAAAAAAGCGTTTTGATGGAGCGAGTGAGAGACTGAGAAGGTGACAAATGCTTTCACGGTGGTGTCAGCGTTTGTTTTCTGCATCCTGAAAATGTTTGAGGATGGTACCTCAGACACCAAAGGCTCTGTAACGAAACGCTGCTCTTGTTTTCTGGGAGTGTTCAGCTGTTCCTTAACCCGCTTGGTTTCTCCCCAAAATCTCAGCGAAGCCTGAGCCGTTGGCTGCATATAAACCCGTTTCCTTTGCCAGTTGCAGCCCTGGCGGAATAAACCCCGTATCCTTGGCCAGACAAAGCCCTGCTCTTGCTTCTGGGTATTTCTTCCGCTGGATATTCATGTTAGGAACACATTTCTGGCTTTGCCCGTGAGGGAAGCGTGGGGCAAAGCCGAGGGGCAGCCCCACAGCCAGCCCCGGCGCTGGCTTTGGCGCTGGCTTTGGCGCTGGCTTTGGCGCTGGCTTTGCCGTGGGGTGCCGTTCCCGGCTCGGGCGGTCGCTGCGGCTTTAGAGGAAGGACGGAGGCGTTTTGGTGCTGGGGTTGTGGAGGGTGAGGAAGGTTTCCAGCAGGAGAAACTGTCCTCCGAAGCCTTTTCCCTCTGCCAAGTCCCGCGGAGCTGCGAGCGCGAGTTCTGCAAGCTGGCCGGGGAAAAGCGAAAGTGGTAAAGCATGAGCAAACGCTTAGAAACACTTCCTACCAGTTTCTGAGCCATTACTGGGGCTTATTTGTGCTGGTTTTTTCCCCTCTGGGTCTCTCCCGCAGGTGAGATTTTTTCCCATGGCTTTAAACCCCGACCCTGGTGGCTTTTGTGTCCCTTTGTCACCTGGCAGCGTCCCCGCCGAGAGCTCTGGTTGCTAATTACACCGCGCAGCCCTTCCCCGCCAGCATCTTGTGGCTGCTGGAGCTTTGCTGCCGCCACAGCTCAACCCCCCCGAAAATAACCTGAGAATTGCGATTTCCTGCAAACACACGCGTTTGGTGCCTTGGGAACAAGAAAATCTCAGCTTTAGCAAAGCGCGGCTGCTCGGTGACAACCGGGAGCTGCGGTTTTGCTCTTAACCAGCTACAAAAGGGGTTTGACCCTCCTGGTGCCGGTCCGGGGGAGGTTGGTGCTTCTCGCGCAGGTTGTTCCGCTCCTCCCGAGGGGCCAAACGCGGGGCCTGACGAGCGAGCGGCCTTTGGGGGCGGAGGGGAAACTCCGCGGCCGCTGCGCCGCGCGTCACTTCCATTCGGGGCTGAGTCACGGCTTCCAAGAAGTCAGAGCCGGGAGGTTGAGGCGGCGCCGTCGTCCACGCGGGAATCGCGTCTGGCACGGGCTTGTTGCTCTCTAATGAGTGTCAGTGTTAATTAATGCTGGGGAAAGCACGAGGCACGATGAGGGTGGGGGAGACCCCTCTGAGGTTGGCTCGGTGGCATCAGCACCTGCTTTCCCTCGCTGGAGGTGCCAGCGTCCCCGTTCACCGTGTCACGCTCTTCCTCACATTCCCCACGGTCCACAGTCACCCCATTGTCCCCATGTCCTTACCTGCAGAGCAGCTTTCCCCTCCATGGCATTTGGGGCTGTGACTTTGTGTTGAGCGGTGGGGTGACCCACGGGGACAAGCCAGCCCGACACCCTAAGCTGGATCAGCCAGGCCTAAGGAGAAGCTCAAGGAAAGCAAAGTAACTTAGTAAAACCTTTTCCTAGCCCTGTCCTAACCCTTGGTGCTCCCCATCCGTGAGCAGAGAGGCTGAAGGAACAAAGTGACATAAGGAGGGAGAATCGTAGAATCAGTTTGGTTGGAAGAGACCTTTAAGATCGAGTCCAACCGTAACCTAAATCGAGGACTAAACCACGGAGAAGCTCCAGAGGATCCCGTTGATTCGGAGCACGCAGGCTCTGTTGATAGCAGCTGTTCAGCTTCGTGCCGTCCCACGCTTGCCAGCGCCACTCAATTGTGAAATTTAAATGTGTAGGAAAGTATTAGTGAGGGTGCAGGGGCGAGTCGAGCGCCTCTCGCCCTCGTCTTTCCGGCTCTCACGTCTCGCCGAGGTGCCGGAGCCGTGACCGGGAACGCGGCCCGACGCTCGTTGACTCATCGACCTCCGCAAGTTGTTAATCTGTCCCAGACCGTGTCCTGTTTTGTCTTTGGAATTGCAGGTGTCTCCATGTCGCAGCTCCAGAGCTCCTGGGAGATGCACCAGCAGACCGTGGTGTATCTTCCCGACACAGGTGAATGTCCTTCTTGTGCCCGTCTTTTCCTGGGGGGTTTCTCCAAGCAGCACTGTCTCCTATGAGAAATGCTGGGGCTGTTGACCATGCCAAGTTGCCCAAGTGGCCAAAAAGGCCACCAGCATCCCGGCTTGTGCCACCCTTGGTGTGACCAGGGGGGTGACCGTCCCTGTGCTGGGCGCTGGGGGGACAAACGGCGAATCCTGGGGGCAGTTTTGGGCCGTACCCGAACCAACCAACCAAAAAATCTTGATACAACTTGAAATTCTCACCCTGAGAACTAATAAAAGGGGCAACTCCGTCCTGTGTGCGGGGAAACTGAGGCACGGGAGCTGCTGGGGCTCCAGGGTGAGCTGAGCCACGAGCAGCCCGGCCAGCCAAAATACTGGTTTGGTACCATGAAAACTTTTAGATGCTCATTCTAATAGCAAACAGGATCCTATTGTAAACTGGAGAAAGTATGAAAATCCCCATTTTAATCTCAATTTCAGCACAATTTCCTCCCTTGTTTACGTCCCTGTTGAGGTGGGTTTTATTTTAATCAAGGTTCTCTCGAGCAGCATTTGGTTTTGCAGCATCGAGCGGGGTGAATCCTGCTCCCCTCGAGGCTTTTTAAAAGCACACGCAAAGGAGCACAAACCACTTTGGGCTATGGGATTTCTCCCACTGAAGCCCCGAAAATCGCTGTGTGTCCTACAGCGTGATTAAGGCTGCGGGTGTGGGAAAAGGGGATCTGATTTTACTGCGTAGATGGAAAAGTGTACTAAAAACCTATTAAAAACTATCTAGAACCTGATTTTTGGCGGTGTTAATACACAGAGCCAAAGGGAGCACAGAAGTTTCTCTTGCCAAATCGTGCTGAAGCCAAGGATGATTTCTTTGCGTTTGATTTTGTAAAGCAAATCAGATTAGAAATTAAAGTGTAAAGGTGTGACAGGTTGATGAAATAAATACCTGGCTCTCTGTGCTGTCCCAGACATGGAGATCGTGGCCGCCAGCACGTCCCTGCCCGACGCGGCCGGCGACTCGGACAGGAACGTCCCGCGGATCTGCGGCGTCTGCGGGGACAGAGCCACCGGCTTCCACTTCAACGCCATGACCTGCGAAGGCTGCAAGGGCTTCTTCAGGTGGGCATGGGGCTTTCTGGGGGGGCAATCCTGCTCCGGGCCCCACGAACCGCCCGGAGCGGGAGAGCGGAGCCCTCGGGGCGCTGTCCCAGTGACCTCCGGCCCCCAAACCGGGCGGCCCAGCATCGCAGACGGCTGACGCGCCCGTCGGATCTTGATAATGGTGAAGATCGCGGGCTTATTTCCCTCCTGACACCATTTGCTAGTGGGAAACAGGTTGTTTTTCCCCCTGAGACAGAGATTTCCATCAGTCTGGGAGCCTCGCGGGAGTGCGTAACATTGGGGACGGCGCCTCGAAAATACACCCGGTTTGAAAACTAAACAGGTGGGATGGCCACAAACGTATTGTCTTTAAAGCAAGCGGCTCCTGTGCACTCTGAAGTGCTGCGTACGGAGATACGGGGGGTTCTTTGGCCACCAGGGTCTTTCTGAAACTTCTTAACCCGCGACTCTGGCTTTCAGGGGTTTAAAGTCGCTGTAGGATGTACATGCAGCTATTTTGAGGCTGCTTTTTGCTGTTAGATGAAGGTTCTAAGTGGTCTCAGGCTGGTCTTTAGCAAGATAGAAACATCTCGGAAGCTCCTGAGACCTCAGAGCGTGGAGAGCTGCAGGTTTGTGGACTGTCAAATCACATTTTGGTGGCTTTACCCCCGCGCCGACGGAGCTGAAATATTCACGTGGGAGTTGGCAGCGCTTGCAGCAAGCGAGAGAGTGACTAAGCGCTGGTGCAACAAAGCCAGACCTAATGCCTGGCGTGGGCCGGGAAGAGCCTTGCTCAAGGGTTTGGCGCCGGAGCGTTGCGCACACCGGAGCGTTGCGCACACCGGAGCGCAGGGGTTTGTGCCTTGAGCCGGGCTGGTGCAGCAACCAGAGCTGAAACCTCGTGGCAGAGTCAGAACTAACCTGCTCTCGCAGGAATTTTGGGGCCGGATGGGGGTTTTCACGCACCGCAGGCTGCCGGCGAATGGGGCGGCTTCGGCCAACCTGCGCGACAGTGTTTTCCTCAATTACTGCTGCAAAACGAGTAATTCTTCATGCAGGTGCTCTGGTGTCCCCGACCTTCCTCATCCTCGTGATCACAAAGCCTTTTCAGCTCCGAAACAGCCAGTGCTGCTTGACGAGCCCTTTTTGGATGCGACTGCGGCTCCTGTTTCCCCAGCTCTGCCGTCACGCCCTTGCGATCATGCAAGACGAGCAACCGCGATGGTGTTGCCGAACAGACGTCTTGATGCTGAGAAATGCTCTCATCTCCAGCGAGCCCTTCATGCCCCTGTATCGAGCCTTTATTTGCAATTTAAGGCTCTTGCTACTTTCGATTTTGCTTTGCAGACACCCTCTCCCCATGCTGGGCCTTGGTGTGTTCCCTCCTGCTTGCAAGCTTGTTTACAAGCTGTTTTCAATCACTGTTTTCAATCACTGGATTAATTAATACTTGCTGCTGCCGCACTATCTGCTTTCTGCAGTAAAATAGTGCTGCCACAGGAGAGCCCGAACCCCTAAAACTCTCCCAGAACAGACCCCGGTCCCTTTGCCAGCACCTTGAGGTTTATAACAACCTGTGCTCCTGTGCACTCGCTGCTTTTTCGACTTCCCTGAGCGATTTTTGGGGGGAAAAACCCCCAAAATGGCTGCTGTGCTATCAGTTTCTGGTGGCTGATTGCGCTGTCCCGGGTGCCGGACTCGCAGCTGGAAGGGGCTATAAGAGCAAATATTGAACGGCAGCAGCAAAACCTCGGGAAGGTCTTGCAGATTGGTTTATTCTGAGCGTGTCCATGCTGCAAACACAACTTTAGTCTTTGTGGTTCTTCTGTCGCCGGAGCTTCGTGTGCAGGGACGCAGCAGCACCTGCCTCGGGGATGTCCCTGTGTGACAGGACTCCCCAAAAAGCCATTAGGTGTTTTCTGGCACCCCTGGGTGCTCAGACACGCACGGAACGTGCGGCACAACCAGGCGTGGGGCGACCTTTGGCTGCTCCAAAGTCTGCGGTTTGCTGACGATGCCCACGGCGACAGCGGCGTTTTATTGAGCTGTTTGCTCAGGAGCTCTTGGGTGGAAAAGCCCCTCAAGCTCATTAATCCAACCATTCACCCAATGCTGGCACTAAAATGTCCCCAAGAACCTCGTCTGTTCAACCCCCAGGGATGGCGACTCCAGCACTGCCTGTTCAATGGGCAGCCTGTTCAATGCCCGACAGCCCTTTGGGGAACAAATCACCCCAAATTTCCACCCTCACCCTCCTTCTCCTCCTTCCCCAGCTCTGTTCCCTTCTCTGAACTCACTACAGCTCCTCAAGCTCTTTGTTGTCATGAGGTGATCCTGCCACCCCTGGGGCCGCCATGTTGAGCCCTGAGGTGATTCTCCTGCCCCCGGGGCCGCCATTTTGTGGTTTTAGGTCATCTTGATGCCCCGAGGCCACAAGTTTGTCAGCTGGGGTGATCCTGCCACCCCTGGTGCCGCCACTTTGTGCCCTGAGGTGATCTTGGTGCCCCTGGGGCCACAATTTCATGTTTTGAGGTGATTTTGGTGCCCCTGGGGCTGCTATTTTGAGCCCTGAGGTGATCTTGGTGCCCCTGGGGCCACAATTTCATGTTTTGAGGTGATTTTGGTGCCCCTGGGGCCGCTATTTTGAGCCCTGAGGTGATCTTGGTGCCCCTGGGGCCACAATTTCATGTTTTGAGGTGATTTTGGTGGCCCTGGTGCCGCCATTTTGAGCCCTGAGGTGATCTCGGCGCCGCCGTTTTGAAGGTCCCCAAACCACCTTGGCTCAGCCGCTGTCACCAACACCCCCATTTAAAAACACCTCCACGTTAATGGAGGAGGACAAGGACACCCCATCGCTGTCCTTGTGATGAGGGGCTGCTGGTGACGATGTCCCCGCTCATGGCAGGGATGGATAAGATGACATTTGAATTTCCCTTCGACCCGAATTGTCCCTATTTTCCCCACCACCACCAGTTACAGCCCCTCCAAACCTCCCTCCCCGCCGTGTTTGCGCAGGGAGGGGATGGCGTTATTTTTACTGCTCGGCAGCCTGCCCGGGACGCGGATCTTAAATGAGCCTTGAAATGGCCGGTTCTGGAGCTTTACAAAAATACACCCTGTCCAGACGGCGTGAGTTCCCACCGCGGGTCAGACCGGCGCTCCCGGGGTTGCTGCTGTAACCGGGGGGGCCCCTCGTAGCCTTTGGGACAGAGAAGCGGCTGCTTAGAAACCCTCTATTGTGCCCTGCACTCGAATAAGCTGCAATTTTCATACCAAACCCATAATATTGGCCTTTCCTCGGACATCTTTCCCTGCCTGAGGGCCTCGCGTTGCTCTGGCTTGTTTGTGCGTTCCCGAGTCGAGCCGTGTGCTCGATAACCGCGTTTTTCACCGAAACTGGGAGATTTTGGGGGTGTTTGGTTGCAAATCCTGAGTTGCCCCTGACCCGGGTGACGTTTGTCCCCGTTCCTGGGAAAACAAAGGTCGTGATGGAAGCGGAAAACCCAGAGAAAAGCGATAAACTGGGAGGCAGCTGCTGGGTGGAACAGGAATTTCGTGGTATCAGGCAGGTTATAGAGGCCTCCGCCACCCGCCTCAACGCATTTATTTATTCATCTATGAGGTGAAGGGAGAGCAAAAGCCTCTCTGTTTACATCCCCCTTTCGAAAATAGCCTCTAATTGCACACTACGTGCCGCTCCGGGTCTGCAGCCCGAGAACGTATTTTATATTTATACCCTATAAGCGCAGGTTTGGCGCCGTTCCTGGGCTGCAGGGGCCCCTTGGCCACCGTTCGGTGCCTCCACGGTGTTTGCTGTGGGTCCTGCACATCAGCTCAGCATCACAGAGCGATTTTATTGCTCTTTCTAGCGGGAGACGCTTCATCCCGGTGCTGAAACAGAATTAATTCGGTGGCGGGTTTCTTGGGTCGTGCCTGAATCGCATCTTGCGTTTCCCCCCGAACGTCCTCGCTTTGATTTTCCAGCCCCGCGCTCGGTTTCGAAAGGTCACCCGTTCATTTGAAGCGTTTAGAAATAGTCGCAAACCCAGAGATAAGCTTCGCTCGTTGAGGAACTTCCTCCGAAGCGAAGACGCGGCATCTCTGGATGGATTATTTCAGCTCTGCCCGTAACGTGTCATCAGCGATATCGCAGGGCAGCCCTGCAGAAGAGCGACTTGTCGCTGGTGCTCCAGCTTTGACCCTTTGTACTTGGAAGATTTACGGTCCCGACGGCGGCGGCGGACGTGGCACGGTGGGGGTTTGGTGGCGGAGGGGGTTATTATGTTAAGTGTTGTTTCTCTTGTAGCCTGCAGTGAGGCTTCTGTCCCCTGTGCACACAAACATGCGCTCCGGCCAGTTATTCTAGCAAAGCCGGGCTTTAAAGGCTGGTCAATGTTTAATAAGGCGCCGCTCTGGTTTCTCTGCCGCTCTTCCACCTTTCTTTCAGCCTTCAAAAGACCCGGACAAACCCAGAAAGCTGCTTAACCTGTGGTTCAACCCCCTTGTAAGAAATTCCCCTTTTCCGTGCTGTCCAACCTCTAAGATCAAACCCGTGCGTGTCCCACGCAGGTGCGGCTTATCCAACTTATGTTCTCAAGCGACCAGATGAGCTGAAGAGTCGGGTCTGAGATGTTTCCAGCTCTTCTAAGCAATCCCTTTGCTGTCCAGAGACCTGGATTTGTGCTCGCACCTCTCCGCAATATTCACAGCAGCCTCTTGCACACTCAAAAAAACATTTATTTGACCCAATATGTATTTTTTTCCCCTTCGTCTCCAGGAGGAGCATGAAGAGAAAAGCGATGTTCACGTGTCCCTTCAACGGCGACTGCAAAATCACCAAGGACAACCGGCGGCACTGCCAGGCCTGCCGGCTGAAGCGCTGTGTGGACATCGGCATGATGAAGGAGTGTGAGTGCGATGGGGACGCGTCCCGGCAGCGCGATGGGGTGTCCTTGTCCTCCTCCATTAACGTGGAGGTGTTTTTAAATGGGGGTGTTGGTGACAGCGGCTGAGCCAAGGTGGTTTGGGGACCTTCAAAATGGCGGCACCGAGATCACCTCAGGGCTCAAAATGGCGGCCCCAGGGGCACCAAAATCACCTCAAAACATGAAATTGTGGCCCCAGGGGCACCAAGATCACCTCAAGGCTCAAAATGGTGGCACCAGGAGTGGCGGGATCACCTCAGCTGACAAAATTGTGGCCTCGGGGGCATCAAGATGACCTAAAACCACAAAATGGCGGCCCCAGGGGCAGTGGAATCACCTCAGAGCTCAACATGGCGGCCCCAGGGGTGGCGGGATCACCCCATGACAACAAAGAGCTTGAGGCGCTGTAGTGAGTTCAGAGAAGGGAACAGAGCTGGGAAAGGAGGAGAAGGAGGGTGAGGGTGGAAATTTGGGGTGATTTGTTCCCCAAAGGGCTGTTGGGCATTGAACAGGCTGCCCAGGGCAGTGCTGGAGTCGCCATCCCTGGGGGGGTGAACAGACGAGGTTCTTGGGGACATTTTAGTGCCAGCGTTGGGTGAACGGTTGGATCAATGATCTTGAGAGTCTTTTCCAACCAAAATGATTCTATGAATTAAGGTTTGGTGCAGGAGGCGGACACGTGAGCGCAAAACCCAAGAGGATGCAAAGGGCAGGGGACACGGCGGGTAATGATTGAGAGCAGCTCGTTTAATGATTGAGGCGCTTCCTGCGCTGGTCAGTGAGCAGGGAGTTGCCTTTTTAGCAGCGCCAAGTCACCTTTGGGGACACCAGCTCCACAAGAGCATCCGGGGCCATTTCTTATTAACTTTGCCTGAATTAGCCCGTGCAAAGTCATCGTCTTCTCCGAAACCTTTTGCACGTTCCTCGGTGCAGCCAAACAGGGAGAGTTCAATGAACTTCCCCACGGCGACGGCAACTTCCACGAGCGTAAAACGAGTGTTTTGCTCTTTTATTCTTACAAAATGAGTCCGTCTGTCCAGCCACGTGCAGGGCAGAGACTCCAGCAAATAGCAGTGGGAAGTGAAGTTGTTTTTAACCCAATCCAAACAGGCTCACATTGTCCAAATATTTATTTTCTTCAGCTGTATTTATAGATAAGCAGCTTTTAAAAATAAAAGCCGCTTGGCACGCCGCCTCCTACGTCCACATGCTCTCCATGTCCTGAGTTTTCAGGGGAAGGCTGGTGTCGGCGTAGGGTTCAAACCAAAATAACACCCTTCTCCGGGGACACGTCGCAAACAGGACATTGTGTGGAGTGATTGATGGACCTGAACGTTTGGACAATGGAAGTGGCGCTTGTTCCCTTGTGCGGCGAGCACAGAACAGCGTGCAATGTCACAGGGTGCCACCAAAGCACCTCAGTAATCAGACCCTGAATTTCCATTTGTCGCAAAGATGGAGCGGATCCCCGATGAAGAGAAGATCCCTGGATCTCTGCCTTTCAAACAAGCAGCTGTGTCCCATGAAGAGGGAGAAAAAGCCCCTATAAAGCACCAGGTGTACCCATCTTTTCGGTGAGCAAGAGGACGCGTGAGCCCGTTTGGCTAATGAGAGAAAAGTGTTAATTTCCCCCAGCTAATTATCCAGGAAAGGCAAAAAAATACAGCAATTAATGGGGTGTTTGCACCCCGGGTCCCAGGGACGCGTGTGCTCTCCATGGTAGTTAACCTGTAAACCACCGCGTTAGCAAACTGGTACTGGATTAACAAAACCTGACCTAAGGAGACTAAAAATAGGCTCCCGTGGACTTTGCTGCTGGTTAAATGAAGGGGAACGAGGTGTGCTGTGGTTATTTTTAGGTCAAATCTGGGATCTTGAAGCTCTCGGAGGGAGGTTTGTGTCTTCCCTGGGCTGTCACCGGAGGTGGCGGGATTGTCACAGGCGAGGCCGGGCTGGTCTGAGGTTCTTAGGGACATGGTTGAGTGCTAGATTAGGTTATGGTTGGACTCCATGATCTCAAGGGGCTCTTCCAACCAAAGTGATTCTGTGATTCTATGATTCTACAACCGAAGCGGCAAGGAGAGCGTGAGACTCCGTTAACAACTTGCTAACGGGGTGGCTGGCAAATTAACTCCTACACACGCCCCTGGGACCTGGCCAGTGTGAATCTTCAGCCCTTCCTGGGTAATTAACGGGTGCAAGTCAACACTTTGCCCTCGTTAGGAACGGCTGCGCCGCACTGACCGGCTACCCTGGGCTTGCACATCTCCATGCTCACCCAAAACACATCTGGTGGTTTATATGTTGGGTTTTTTTCCCTCCTTATGGGGCATGGCTGCTCGTTTAAAAGGAGAAGATCCAGGGATCTTCTCTTCATCAGGGATCTGCTCCATCTTTGGGAATAATGGAGATTTAGGCTTTTTTTTTCCTGCCAACACCCACAGGTTCTATTTTTTGGGTGCAGGTGGATGCGTCTCCGTCCCCGGATTGCGGGGTGGTCGGATGGTTTTAAACACCACCCCCAGCCCAAAGCACAAAGGGCTGAGGGTCCCGGATCCGCGGTGACGGGCTGGAGGAGCCTGTTGGGGAAGGGACTGCGGGTGTTGAAACACAAACAGAGCAAAAACCCCGCGCCCCCGGGAGCTGGGGACAGCGCTGGGCGGCCACCGTCCCCCGGGAGGCACCGCGAGGAGGCGGAGGCTGGAAAGCAGCCGAGGTCGCGGCCACGAGGATTTACAGCCTGGGCTGGCCCCGCGCCGGCCGCAGCCAACGTTAGCAAATAGTTGTGGGTTTCTGTCTGTCTTATCTGCGCAGGGCGAGCGGGCGGAGGAGAAATCCACCCGTGGCCTTTGGGGACGCTCCTGCCACCGCTCTGGGGAGCGATGTCCCTTCGGGTGGCCCTGGGGACACCTCGGCTGCCTTGGCCGCTGGTTGTTATGATGCTGAGCGTGAATGTACTTGAAAGCACTGCAAAGGGTTTGTTGCTGGACTATCATAGAATAACTTTGGATGAAGAGACCCCCCCGAGGTCGCTGAGGTCATTAACCCAACGCTGTCACTAAAATGTCCCCAAAACCTCATGTGTCCAACCCCTCCGGGGATGGCGACTCCACCGCTGCCCTGGCAGCCTGTTCCTGTTGGCTTTGCCGCTGGTTTGGGTGGCAAAACGCTCAAGTTCCCCCTCCTGGCCTGCAAAACGGCCTTTGCCAGCTGCCTGGAGCTCAGGAGCCGGTGCTTTGGGTGGTAAAACCCCATCGTGGAGTCCCCAGCAGACGCAGCGATGGTGGGAGCGACCTTGCGGTCATTCCTGTCCCCCCGAGGTCTCCGAGTCCCCTCTGAGAACCGCGAGAGGTTGACAAACATCTTGGAAAAACGCCGGCGGCTGGAAGGGACAGGGGCTGCAAACCTGCGCCACCTCCGTCCCAAATTCCACCCCGGGGCGGGCAGAACATCGCGGTAGCATCAGATAATGTGCTTGGGGTTTTTCGTTAATGGCTGGTTAAAGGGCTATTCATATCTGGAGGGACGAATGGGCTTTGCTATTTTTAGGACGTGCTGGAGTGTTTTGGTGAATGTGTGACTCGGTTGTGGGGCGGGGGGGTCGCTCCCTGGTGCTTTTTTTTCCTTCGATATTAGGAAAAATTAATTTACAGAAAGGGCTGTGGGACATTGAACAGGCTGCCCAGGGCAGTGCTGGAGCCACCATCCCCGGAGCGTGAGCAGACAGGTTCTTGGGGACATTTTAGTGACAGGGTTGGGTGAACGGTTGGACTCGGTGACCCCAAGGGGCTTTTCCACCCAAAATGATTCTCTTTCCATCCCGTGAGGCCATTCAGGTCCTTTTATAAAGGTCACATTTGAGCCCAAGCTGCCTGTGGGTGCTCCCGTTCCCTAATCAAACAGGAGAAACCCTGCGGACCCTTGGCCGCTGCCAAACGTTGTCACCCGTAACACAAGCCATAAATCCCCTCCCCTTGCTGGGGGGGTCTGTCTATACGTTCCTTTAGCTTAAAACTCCTCGCGATGCTGCAGAAGCGCTGCCGATCCTCAGGCTGCAGCCCATCGCCGCCGCATCAGGCTCCCTCTGTTGTCGGAGCGAGACGAACCCGCCGGCCCGAGTCTCGCAGGATGGAGATTTCATTAGTTCGGGGTCCTGCTGGTCGCTCCAGTCCCCACCTGTGACATTTCCCCTTGTCCCTGCAGTCATCCTGACGGACGAGGAGGTGCAGAGGAAGCGGGAGATGATCCTGAAGCGCAAGGAGGAGGAGGCGCTGAAGGAGAGCCTGAAGCCCAAGCTCTCGGAGGAGCAGCAGAAAGTCATCGACATCCTCCTGGAGGCTCACCGCAAAACCTACGACACCACCTACGCCGACTTCACCAAGTTTCGGGTACGTTTTTGGGGCGCACCGGCCCCCGTTCCCACACACGGCACTGAGCGGCTCCTGCTCGGGTGTGCCGAATGCATTTCATCCCAAAACCTCTCGCTAGAGAGGAGTTAAAAATGCCACGGCAGGAACCTTAAAGGCCAAATTGCTCCCCCGGACCCGTTCCTCACGTCCCGCTCTCTTCCAGCCCCCGGTGAGAAACAGCCTCAAAACGCAGGCGGCAGCGAGATCCTCGTCCGTCCTCACCCAGGACTTGTCCTCGGAGGATTCCACCGACCTCTTCAGCTCCAACGGCTTCGGCACGTTCCCAGGTACCGCACTCCGTGGGCGATGGGTAGAAATGCAGCGTTTTTCCCCAAATCTGGCTATTCTGACCCTTTTTTACCTCATCTGAGTAGCTTATAAGGGAATCAGAGAATCATTTTGTTTGGGAGAGACCCTCAAGATTGAGTCCAATTGTTACCGCACCACAGCACTAAAATGTCCCTTGAGAACCTCATCCATTCACCCCCCCAGGGACGGTGACTCCAGCACTGCCCTGGGCAGCCTGTTCAATGCCCGACAGCCCTTTGGGGAAGAAATTATCCCAAATTTCCAACCTAAACCTCCCTTTGACTTGATCACGGCACAGGAGACGAGCTAAAAATCCCAGTGCAGAACTCCTGCTGCTGTCGGCAGCCACCGAACGGCTGCTCTCCCAGTCTGGTTCCTCACACCCCACTGTCTAAACGCAAAGCAAAGCACGACAGATCCCATTCCCGACGTCCACCCCTCGCCCGTAACGTCCTCCCTACAACCCAGGGGCCCTCTGACCGTCTCCCTTCTCTCCAGAGTCCGTGGAGCCCCAGATGTTTTCCAACCTGGACCTCTCCGAGGAGAACGACAAGAGCTCCTCCATTAACATCGACTTCTCCCACCTCTCCATGCTCCCACACGTGGCCGACCTGGTCAGCTACAGCATCCAGAAGGTGATCGGCTTTGCCAAAATGATCCCGGGGTTCAGGTGAGACGCTAGCTTCCCGATCCCCACGTCCGTGGGGGTTTTCCGCTCTCAGGAATCCCGTCCTGCCCTTCACATTTTTCTCCATTTCACCTTCAGGCTCTATTCCCTTCCCAGATCTGTTCCTACTTTCACATTTTCCATCTTCTCCTCCTCCCTGGGGTCACTCCTCTCCTATTTTACCCCGATTCACCCAGACTCTGCCAGCAAAATGTTCCTAAGACGCTGGATGCTGCCCGAGTGGTCCCCATCATGATTTGGGAAGGACTCGGCAATGTGTCACTTGTGCTCGGGGTGCTGGGTGGTACCACTAAATCAATCAAAAACATTAATACCTGTGGCTTAATGAGGTAGAAACCCGGGGTGAGGAGGAATTTGGGGTGCGCCCAGCAAAGAAGTCGGGTTAGGGATGGAGCGGGCTGTCGGTCGCCCACCGGCCGGGTCCCACATCACCCGTGTCCCCGTCCCCAGGGAGCTGGCAGCAGAGGATCAGATCGCGCTGCTGAAATCCAGCGCCATCGAGGTGATCATGCTGCGCTCCAACCAGTCCTTCACCCTCGAGGACATGACGTGGACCTGCGGCAGCAACGAGTTCAAGTACCACATCAGCGACGTCACCCAAGGTACAGGCGCTGAGGAATGTTGTCCCAGCCTTAAACTCAGAGGCAAAAATCCCACCCTGGGCAGTCTGGAAGGTCCTGGTCCAAGGAGGTGAATCCTCCCCCTCTGCTCGGCCCCGTCCGGAGCCACTGGGACCAGTTCTGGGCTCCCCAGTTTGAGAAGGACGACGAGTTACTGGGGAGGGACGAGAAGATGCTGAGGGGTCTGGAGCATCGGGAAAGGCTGAGAGAGCCGGGGCTGGAGAGGAGGAGCCGAGAGGGACCTCAGTGATGGGATAAATGGATAGAACGGGAGGAAACGGCCTCAAGTTGCGCCAGGGGAGGCTGAGGGGGGAAATTTGGGGTGATTTCTGCCCCAAAGGGCGTTGAACAGGCTGCCCAGGGCAGTGCTGGAGTCGCTGTCCCTTGGGGGTGAACAGACGAGGTTCTCAGGGACATTTTAGTGCCAGCGTTGGGTGAACGGTTGGACTTGATGAGCTTGGGGGTCTTTTCCACCCAAAATGATTCTATAAGGAGGCAAAATGTCCATAGGTTTAATTATCTTTATAGATTTCCAAAGCAAAATCCGCTCCATCATCTGCTTTAGTGAAATTATGATGGGGAAAAGTGACATTAAATACCAACGCGTTTGAAGCTGTATCTAGAGTCTTATTTCCACTGTCCCTGCTCTGCGGCGCTGACGGAGGAGCCGCCGAGCTCCATGCTCATCCCTCACCTCTGGGGCACCTTGTGCTGAGTGAAATGTCCTAAAAACGTCCTTTTTCTCCCCAGCTGGCCACAGCATGGACCTCCTGGAGCCACTGGTGAAATTCCAGGTCAGCTTGAAGAAGCTGAACCTCCACGAAGAAGAGCACGTGCTCCTCATGGCCATCTGCATCCTGTCCCCAGGTGGGAGGACGCTCATCCCCCCTGTCGAGGGTTTAGATTGCGGGGTGACAATAAAACCCTGGCAGATGTATTGTTAACCTCCTCTCCCCCGCCCCACTTCCCCCTTTTGCCCCTCCCTCTCCCCTTTTCCCACTATGGACAGGAGGAAAAGAAGGTCAGAGAGAAGAGAGTTGGAAGAATTAACAATGTTTTCCTAATGCTACTAATAAGAATAGAGAAAATAATACAAAATATACAAAACCAATCTTGAAAGTCTTAGCAGCTGCAGGGCAGGCACCCGAAGTCCTGGACTGGACTTTGCAGCCAAGCGGAGCTGGATTCAGTCTCTCACTTGGCCTCAGTTCGCAGGGACGACTCGCAAGGCCCTCTCCTAATGTCGCCATAAGCAGAAGGGAAAAAGCAAAGGCAAAAGGGCAAAAAGGACGAGATCCTCGTGATCTCCCACTTTTATATGAAGTATTCACGTGAAGGGGATGTTATACACCGTTGGTCAGTCTCTTGGTCACCGGTTTCTCGTTGCCCCTCTCGCGAGATGTCCATCCGTGCTTATCAATAAGTTTGCATTCCATTGATAGGTTCACCAAAACATGTGTCTGGTTCTCCAGGAAAATGCAGCTGATATGAAGCTTGAGCTGACAGGCAAATTCACTCAAAGAGAAACTTGTTTTTAACAAAACCAGGACACCCCAGAATCATTAACCTGCCAAATCTTTAGCTGCGTCACCCCACCTTTCCCCCCAAAATCTCACTGCGTTCACCGCCGCTTTCCTTAGATCGCCCGGGCGTGCAGGACACGTCGCTGGTGGAATCCCTCCAGGATCGCCTCTCCGAGACCCTCCAGACCTACATCCGCTGCCGGCACCCGCCGCCCGGCAGCCGCCTGCTCTACGCCAAGATGATCCAGAAGCTGGCGGACCTGCGGAGCCTCAACGAGGAGCACTCCCGGCAGTACCGCTGCCTGTCCTTCCAGCCCGAGCACAGCATGCAGCTCACCCCGCTCGTGCTCGAGGTCTTCGGCAACGAGATCTCGTGACCGCGGCCGCCGCGGCGCTCGCGGGGATAAGTCAGCCCACGGCTGCCCAGGGCGGCACGGGACCCCGTTGTGAGGAATTTGGGGCGCGGACGCTTTGGTTTCACACTACTCGAGGGTCTTTGTCTCCTCAGCCACCGCCACCAATGTTTGCTCGATATGGAGCAGCGACACACCCAAATCTGGGTGTTTTCCCCCCACTTTTCCGCTTCCCCGCCGTCTGCGAGAGCTGACTTATCCCTTTCTGGATGTTTTGAGGCTGGGCTGCCTCAAATCTCTTCTTTTTTGACCTGGAAGGTTGGGGTGTGTGGAAGAAGGGCTGGTGTTGAGGGAGGGGATGGACTCCATCCTCTCCTAAAATCTGCAGCACTTGTCCCCCCCGCTTTTCAAAAAGGGAGATGCCGATTGTATCGAACCTCCTGAAAATGCCGTGGACTGTGTCCCCACGTACAACCAGTTAAACCCAGTTCCCGAGCCACTGTGAGACTGGGAAGAGGCTGGAGATGCCTGTGTCAGCCCAGGGGGGGCAATTTCTCATCGACCCTCAACAGAAACAGCCGAATGGGCTGTAGTTTGTGTTCCTGACGCTACCGCTGGCTTTGGGGGAGCAGGGTGACACTGCGCTGTGTCGGGGTGACACTACACCCTCGGGCAGGACCCCCTCACCATGTCCCCCCCCAGCCCATGATGGTGTCACGGTGATGATGGCAGGTCCCAGCGTGGCTTTGGCACCTCGCGGTGCCTGGTGGCAGCTGGAATTGGGGACCCGGGGGCTGCTCAGGGCCACTGTCCCCCCCGGTGCTGGGGGAGCCGGCCCGGGAGAAGGGGGCGCAGGGGGCGCCCCGAGCCCCGCACGGTGTCAGCGAGGGGGCCCGGCCCGCTGCCCGGGGCTGCTCCTGCCAAATAAAACGCTGGTTTGGGAAGGGCGCCTGGGCTGGTGTTTGGGGGGGGCTGCGTGTCCGTCTGTCCGTGCCCGCATGGGGGTGGGCATGACCGTGTCTGTCTGTCTGTCTGTTCCCGGAGGGGCTGGCGGGGGTGTCCGGGAGGTGTCTGCGTCCCCCTGTATCCCCGTTTACACTTGTGCGTGTCCGTGTCCCCCCCACCTGTCCGCCTGTCTGTCCCGCCCTGTGCCCCCGACCTGTCCCCGGCGCGCCACTTCGGCCACACCCCCTCGCGAGGCCCCGCCCCCAGCGCGCGCGCGCAACGGAGGGGCGGGGACGGGGTCGAACCGACGCATGCGCGAGACAGAAGGGCGTGGACCGGGCGGGGCTGGCGAAGGGGCGGGGCGGTGTCATGGCAACGGGGCGTGGCTGACGCACGCGCAGCAGGGCAGGGAGGGGGTCGGGCGTGGCTGGCGCACGCGCAGGCCGAAGGCGGGCGGGAACGATTTGCCATGGGGCGTGGCCACGCGCGCGCGGTGCGACGCGCACTGTCGAGTGGGGCGTGGCCACGCATGCGCCGTGCCATGCGCGTCGCCGCGCGCGCCGGTCGCCTCATGGCCGCCGCCGGGAGCCCCGGGACCGGGCCCGGGCCCGAGCGCCCCCCCCGCATCGGCACCCACGACGGCACCTTCCACTGCGACGAGGTGCTGGCGTGTTCCCTGCTGCGCCTCCTGCCCCGCTACCGGGTACGGCCCGCGCGGCGGGACGGGACGGGACGGGACGGGGCTTGCGGCCTGCTCGGCCTCCCCTGCAGCCGGGCGGCTCGTTCCAGGGCCCCTCCCCGGGTGCCCTCGGGTGCCCCGTCCCCCTCGGGCCTCCCCGCCGCCCGGGGGCGGCTCTCGGGGTCCCCGGTGGCACCTGGGGCCGCTCCTGGGGGTCCCTGGTCCCCCCGGCCGCTCCTCGGGGTCACCGCTCCCCCCCAGGGACCGGCCTCGGGCTCCCGGTCACCTCCGGGGTCCCTGTGCCCACCCGGGGCCGCCCTTTGGGTCCCTCGTTCCTCTCGGGTGTCCCCAGTTGCACCCAGGGCCGCCCTCATTCCCCAGTCCCACCTGGGGGTCCCAGGGGTCGCCCTGAGGTCCCTTTTGGGGCCCCCATCCCACCCGGGGTCACCCTTACGCTCTCAGTCCCTCCTTGGGGCCCGGGAGCAGCGCCCAGGGGGGTCCCCCCTTCCCCCCTCCCCCCCCGCAGGACGCCCAGGGGGGTCCCCCCTTCCCCCCTCCCCCCCCCGGCAGGACGCCCAGCGGGGTCCCCCCTTCCCCCTCACGCGTGGGGCTCCCCCCTCCCCCCCCCGGCAGGACGCCCAGCGGGGTCCCCCCTTCCCCCCTCCCCCCCCCGCAGGACGCCCAGGGGGTCCCCCTTCCCCCCTCCCCCCCCGGCAGGACGCCCAGCGGGGTCCCCCCTTCCCCCCTCCCCCCCCCGCAGGACGCCCAGGGGGTCCCCCTTCCCCCCTCCCCCCCCGGCAGGACGCCCAGGGGGTTCCCCCTTCCCCCCTCCCCCCCCCGCAGGACGCCCAGGGGGTCCCCCTTCCCCCCTCCCCCCCCGGCAGGACGCCCAGCGGGGTCCCCCCTTCCCCCCTCCCCCCCCCGCAGGACGCCCAGGGGGTCCCCCCTTCCCCCCTCCCCCCCCCGGCAAGACGCCCAGGGGGTTCCCCTTCCCCCCTCACGCGTGGGGCCCCCCCTCCCCCCCGCAGGCCGCGCAGGTTCTGCGCACGCGGGACCCGCAGCTGCTGGCCCAGTGCGACGTCGTGGTGGACGTGGGGGGCGAGTACGACCCCAAGCGGCACCGCTACGACCACCACCAGAGGTGAGACCCCCCCGCCCAGCGCGGGGTCCCCCGCTGCCGGGGGCCCTTGGGGTGACCCCACGGCCCCCCCAGGTCCTTCAGCGAGTCCATGCGGAGCCTCCGGCCCGACAAGCCCTGGACCACGAAGCTGAGCAGCGCCGGGCTGGTTTATTGTCACTTTGGCTCGCAGATCCTGGCGGGGCTCCTGGGGCAGCCGGAGGACGGGCCCGTGGTGACGGCGCTTTACGATAAGGTACCGGGGAGGGGGGCTGGGGGGCTCTAACCGCACGGTGTCACCGCCCTTGAGTCCTGGCGTCCTCGTTGGGGACACCCTTAGGTGCCCCGTCCCCCTTCGGGGTTACCCACAGGCAGCTCTTGGGGTCCCACGTTCCCCAATGGGGTCCCCGGGGGCCACCCTTTGGGTCCCCCGTCCTTCTTGGGGGTCCCTGGTCCTACCCAGGTGACACTGTTCTTGTCCCCAGTCCCTCCTTGGGATCCCCAGATGCACGTAGGAGCCACCCTTATGTCCCCAGTCCCCTTGGGGTCCCCAGGGGCCACCCTTTGGGTCCCCTGTCCCCCTTGGGGGTCCCTGTTCCCACCCAGGGGCCACTGTTCGGGTCCCCAGGGGCCACCCTTTGGGGGTCCCCGTTCCCACCCAGGGACCACCCTTAGGTCTGCAGTCCCCTTGGTGTCCCCAAGGGCCACCTTTGGGTCCCCTGTCCCTCTCAGGGTCCCCTGGGGGGCTCAATCTCCGCACACCTTTCCCTGGGGTGTCCCCTTGGCGAGGTGTCACCCCACCAGAGACCCCATAAAATTGGGGACCAGCTTGTTCCCGCGTGGACCCCCCCCATGTCCCCCACTGAGTCCCCCACGGTGTCCCCCACCGAGTCCCCTCCGTCCCCAGCTGTACGAGGACTTCGTGGAGGAGATCGACGCGGTGGACAACGGGATCGCGCAGGCGGAGGGCGAGCCCCGCTACGCCGTCACCACCACGCTCAGCGCCCGCGTCGCCCGCCTCAACCCCCGCTGGAACGACCCCCGGCCGGACCCCGAGGTGGGCGGCAGCAAAACGGGCTGCGGGGGGACGCGCAGCCCCGCGCGGGGACAGCGCTGAGCGTCCCCTGTCCCCAGGCGGCCTTTAAACGGGCGACGGAGCTGGTGGGGAGCGAGTTCCTGGCGCGGCTGGATTATTACCACGGCGCGTGGCTGCCGGCGCGCGCGCTGGTCGAGGACGCCGTGCGGAAACGCTTCCAGGTACCCAACGGGGGGGTCTTGGGGGGCTGGGGGGTGTGGGGAGCCTGGGTCCTGTTGTTCCGTATGGCTGTGCAGCCCCGCTGTGTTCCTATAGCCTCACGTATGGCTGGCACCCCCCTGTATCCCTATACACTCGTGTATGGCCATGCCCCCCCTCCTGTGCCCCACATCCTGTGCCCCTATATCCTTATATATGGCTGTGTACCCGCCCTGTACCCCTATATACTCACGTATGGCCATGCCCCCCTTCCTGTGCCCCTATATGTGGCTGGGCCCCACATCATGTGCCCCATATCCTTATATATGGCTGTACACCCCCCATACCCCTATATACTCATGTATGGCTGTGCCCTCATCCTTTGCCCCTATATCCTTAAATATGGTCGTGCCCCCCCTCCTGTGCCCCTGTATCCTTATATATGGCTGTGTACACCCCTGTACCCCTGTATTATATATGGCTGTGCCCCCCTCCTGTGCCCCTACAGCCTTACATATGGCCGTGCCCCCACCTTGTGCCCCCCAACCCCCCCCCCAACTCATTTCCCCACCCCCCGCAGCCCCCTGCACCAGACGCCCATGGGTGCGGAGGGGAAACCGAGGCAGGGAGCGGGAAACCGAAGCCGCGGGCGGCACCGGGGCAGCGCCCCCACGTCCCCCCGTGTCCCCCCCAGGTGGACGCCAGCGGGGCGGTGCTGGAGCTGCCGGGGGGGGGCTGTCCCTGGAAGGAGCACGTTTTCCGCCTGGAGCAGGAGCTGGCGCTGCCCGCCCCCCTGCAGCTGGTGCTTTACCCCGACGGCGCGGGGCAGTGGCGGCTGCAGAGCGTCCCCGCGGGGCCACACACCTTCCAGAGCCGGTGAGCCCCCCGCCGCGCCCCCTCCCCTCGGTGACACCCCCCGGGGCCGTTTGTCACCTCCCGCCCCCCCCCGCAGGCTCCCGCTCCCCGAGCCGTGGCGCGGGCTGCGGGACGAGCCGCTGTCCCTCGTCGCCGGCGTCCCCGGCTGCGTCTTCGTCCACGCCAGCGGCTTCACCGGAGGGAACCGCACGCGGGAGGGGGCGCTGGAGATGGCGCGGAGGACGCTGGCGCTGCGGGACGGGGGGGGCGCGCAGAGTGGGTGACCCCCCCCGTCAGCATCACCCCAAAAGGGACCTTGGGGTGGCTGAGAATGTCCCCACGCAGCACAGGAACAGTGGGACATGGGGACAGCGCCGTCTGTGCGGCTGGGGGGTCCCTGGTCCCAGTCCCCGTGTTGAGCTGGTGCCACCCCAGTCAGCCCAAAGAAAGAGACTTTCGGGACCCGTTTCCCTGGAGATTGTCCCAATTCCTGACGCGCAGCCGCTGCTGCGTTCCCAGTAAAAACCAGTCTGCTCCCAGTGCGCTCCCTGCTCGGGTAATGGGGCGGGGGGGGGTCGGGGGGTGATGGGGGGGACAGGGCTGTGCGTAGCTACATTGAAAGGGCTGCAAATTGGGGCACAAGCATCACCCCCCACACCCCCTGGGAACTGGGGAGGGGACCCAGGCGTCCTGCCCGCCCCCCCCCAACCCGCCATCTGTCACCACAAGGCGGGGGGGGGACACCGAGCCCCCCGCGTTGCTCCCGGTCAGCGGGCGATGGGGACGCGCTGGGGACCCCCCGGCTGCCCCCCCCCGCCGCTGCCCCCCAGCGGTAACGGCACCGCGGCGCCGGGGGGGCCCGGGCGGGCGCCGGACGTGGGGGGGCTGGTGGCCGTGGGGGGGTGGCTGGTGGCCGTGCTGCTGTGCGTGGGCCGGGCGGTGCGGAGGAGCCGCGCGCGGACCCGGCTGCACCTCCGGTACCTGCGGGCGCTGCCCTGCCCGGCCCCCCCCGCCCAGGACGAGGAGGAGGGGGTGGAAGATGAGACGCTCAGCACCGTCCTCTGAGGAGCCCCAGGGGGGTGAACCCCCCCAGACCCACCTCAGCGCCTGGAAATGGGTTCGTACCCCCTTGTTGGCACCGGGTGTCCCCATGGGGGGGTTCCCATGCCCGGGGAGGGGGGGGGTTGTGCCTTTTTTTGGGGGGATTTTAGGGAGGTCTTGGGGATGGTTGCAGAGCTGGGGGGTTGATGCCCCCCCCCCCCATCATCTCTGTGCTTTAGGAGCGATGGCAGCGTAATCCCAGGATTAAACGTGTAATCCTGGGCTTTAACCCGCAGCCTCAGCGTTAATCCTGCTCTGGGCTGGGGGGCCATCGGCTCCCGGGATGAGTTTTGGGGTTTATGGTCCCAGAGTGTTTATCACATAATTATTTTGGATGGAAAAGACTAAAGGTCGAGGAAACCGTTCACCCAACGCCGGCACCAAAACGCCCCCAGACCCTCGTCTGTTCCCCCCCAGGGACGGTGACTCCAGCCCTGCCCTGGGCAGCCTGTTCAACGCCCTTTGGGGCAGAAATCACCCCAAATTTCCCCCCTCAGCCTCCCCTGGCGCAACTTGAGGCGGTTTCCTCCCGTTCTATCCATTTATCCCATCACTAAGGTCCCTCTCAGCTCCTCTTCTCCAGCCCCGACCAGCAACGAGCGACACGCAAAGAGAAAGAGACCCAGATTTAATCCACCCAGCGACCCCCCCGGAGGTGCCGGAGCCGCCTGAGGCCGCACGTGTCCCGGGAGGAGGAGGATGAAGAGGAAGGTGGCGGTGGGGTCAGAGCTCCGAGAAGAGCGGCTGCTCCCGCCCGGCGGCCGCGGGCAGCGCGGGGCTGCGGACGGGGCTGGCGCGGGGGACGCGGCCGCTGACGAAGAAGAAGGGGACGTGGCTGATCTTCCCTGTGGACCAGCACTGCGGGACGAGGAGGAGGAAAGAGCCACGACGTGAGGAGGAAGAGGAGGAAGAAAAGAGGATGACGCCAGGAGGAGGACGACATCAGGAGGAAAAGGAGGAGGAGGATGATGACATCAGGAGGAAGAGGATGACATCAGGAGGAAGAGGAAGAGGAGGAGGATGACATCAGGAGGAAGAGGATGACATCAGGAGGAAGAGGATGACATCAGGAGGAAGAGGATGACATCAGGAGGAAGAGGATGACATCAGGAGGAAGAGGACGACGAGGACGACGACGACATCAGGAGGAAGAGGACGACGAGGACGACGACGACATCAGGAGGAAGAGGACGACGAGGACGACGACGACATCAGGAGGAAGAGGACGACATGAGGAAGCAGGTGAGGACACAGCAAAGGACAAGAGTCCAAGTGTCACCGTCTTGTCCTCCCCGTCCTCTCACCGCGGACACTTTCCTCCCCCTCCCCTCCCCATGGGGACACCCCCCCCCCATTTTGCGCCCGGGACCCCATAAAGCGCCGTCAGCCCGGTTGGGGTCTCACCACGGTCAGGAGGGCGCCCTTCCCGAAGCACGGCTGGAAGGCCACGAGCTGGGGCTGCGCGTCGCGCTCGCCGCGCAGGAACCCGCTGCCGGGAGAGGACAGAGCGCGGTCACGGCAAAACGCGGCGTTTCCGCGGCGCTCGCGGTGACACGAGGACGTTTGGGGACGCGCCGGGCGAGGGCGGCGTAGAGCAAAGCGCTTCCAGGCGGGTGATGGATAAGACAAAACGCAACTGGTTTTGGGGGTAAAACGGCCAAAGTGGGAGCGCAGGGTGGCAGCGTCTTCGCCACCGCGCCCCAGGGGATCGCTGGCCTGAAACCCCCCAAAATCACCCCAAAATCAACCCGAAGCGAACGGACGTACCAGGGCAGGAGCTCGAACACGGGGCTGTTGCGGGTGCGGAACACGGCGATGACCGTCTGGCTGCCGGGAGCGTCGCGCTGCCCTGGGGGGACGGAGGAGCCACCGCGATGCCCCTTGGCCCAGGGACAGGGGACACGGGGCGGGTTTGGGGGGTGGGACACGACAGCGGTGCCCTGAGGGGCGCGGGGTCCCGGATGCGGCTTTTAAAGCCCTTTTGGGGATTTAAATCGAGCTCCGAGCTCTCGGGTTTGGCCGAGGTGGGGGGGTTGTGCTGTTTTCCCCACAGAAAGGGGGATTTGGGGCAAATCACGGGGGGCGGCTCTCACCTCTGACGATCACCGCTAATCTCTCCCCAGTGGGATCCCACGCCATGGAGTGGATTTCTCCTCCGATCCTGGAAACGGGCACAGGCGGCACCGAGATCCCCCCGTGTCCCGCCGAGGGGGGGACGCGGCCACGGCCCCCCCGCTGTCACCAGACCCACCTCTCCTCCCCGCACGGCGTCTCGAAGGTGGTTTCGGACAGATCTGCCACCACAGAGGCTGTTTTGGAGCCTCCCACCTGCCCCTGCATCTCCCCTGGAACAAAAAGCCCCCGTTACATCCCGGTACCAACAGCACGAAGGACCCGACACTAAGGCCTATGAGAAAATTAATACTAGATGAATAATAAATGAGATACCTAATTGTACAACAAAACCTACCCCGCAATTGAGAACTGAACCACAGACAGTTGATTATTGAGTGATTAGTGCTAAATTTTGCGGATGTGCTTAACCTAAAGCCACTTTTGTTCATTAGAATATTGTTTTAATATCAAAATACAGCTCCTCGTTGAAGGTCATTAGGAGAAAACCCCTATTTAATTTACCTTGTATGCAAATATTGTAACTAATTAGTCCTACAGGCCTGTCCTGAGGGTGTGTATATAATAAGATTTTATATAAATGATTGAGACTGGGCTGCTGGTTTGATCCGGCATCCAGACCTGTACAACTCTAACAAAGTCAATGTTTCACGTCTGTGTGTAAAATGGGCTCGTTTGCACACACACCGGGGTGAAAAACCCTGATTTAGGGACAACGCTCCTGGGTAGGGGATGGGGAGGTTGCAAACAGCAGCACCAGCCGCCTCCACAGAAAAAAAACCCACCTGAGCATTTAAAGGGGGTTTTTTGGGCCTGTAAGATCAGAACTGGGAGCAAGAAGTGACGCAAGGAGGAAAAACCCAACCCCACGGAGACTCTTTGCTGCGAACGCGGCCGAGAAGAGAAAATCCCATTGGGCCACAACCAAAAAGCAAAGAAAATGGGTGGGGGGAACAAACTCACCACGGGGCTCCGAGAAGGACAGGGAGTAGATGACAGACTCCCCCAGCACTGAGAAGAGCAGGCGGCTGCCGTCGGGGCTCCAGCACCCTGTCTGCGGGACACAGGGCCCTGTCAGCGCCCAGCACCCACCCCAGGGGGCCCAGGAGGGTTCAGGGGCTCTAGAAAGCAATATCTACACTGGGAGGCAACAACACCGGGAGGCTCCGTCTACCCGGGCCCCGGGGGAGGCTCTGTCTACCCGGGCCCCGGGGGAGGCTCCGTCTACCCGGGCCCCGGGGGAGGCTCCGTCTACCCGGGCCCCGGGGGAGGCTCCGTCTACCCGGGCCCCGGGGGAGGCTCCGTCTACCCGGGCCCCGGGGGAGGCTCCGTCTACCCGGGCCCCGGGGGAGGCTCCGTCTACCCGGGCCCCGGGGGAGGCTCCGTCTACCCGGGCCCCGGGGGAGGCTCCATCTACCCCCCACCCGGGGGAGGCTCCATCTACCCCCCACCCGGGGGAGGCTCCATCTACCCCCCACCCGGGGGAGGCTCCATCTACCCCCCACCCGGGGGAGGCTCCATCTACCCGCCACCCGGGGGAGGCTCCGTCTACCCGCCACCCGGGGTCAGAAATGCCACCCCCGTCTGACCTGGCAGCGTCCCGTGATCGTGGGCCAGCGCTCGCACGTCCACGTCTGAGCCTCCCACACTCTGGAAAAGAAACGGAGCCTGAGAAATTCCTGGGTGATGTTGGACCCTGTTTTATCCCCCCCTATCAGGTGCAAAGAACCCAGCTCTGCTTGGTTTTGGAATAAATAAAAATTAATAAAGTAACTAAACAAAATTCAATTTTAAATAAGTAAAACAGAATGAATGAAACAAAATGAATAAAACAAAATAAGTAAAATGAATAAGGGCTGAAATCAAATACGTGGGAGGGGGGAGCTGACCTGAACACGGCCGAGGGGGTGGCCGCCAGGACCTTGCTGCCATCTGGTGACCAGGACAAGTAGGTGACGCCACCACCCCCGACCCACGGCAGCTGGACGCAGCTTTCGGTGGAGACGTCCCACACCTGCAGGAGGGGACAAGGGGACGATGGGGACATGGGAACCCGAGGAGGGGATAAGGAGTAGAATGGGGACACGGAGACCCAAGGAGGGGACAAGTGACACTGGGACCTGAACAAGCAGGAAATTGGAGACAGAGACAAGGAGAATGATGAGGACACTGGAGCTAAATGAGCAGGACAAAGACACAGGGACCTGAGGAGCGGACAAGGAGGAGGGTGGTAACACTGGGAGCTGAACGAGGAGGAGGATGAGGACACAGGGACTCAAACAAGGGACAAAGAGGACATGGGGACCCGAGCCACCCCCCTGTGACTCACCAGCATGGCCGTGTCGGCCGGGGACGCCGAGAGCAGCAGCTGCCCCCCGGGAGCCCAGGCCAGGCTGGTGACAGGGCTGTGACCGGGGTAGGACAACACCTGGGCGCAGCCGGACGAGGGTCTGCAGGGACGGACACAGAGAAACAGCGTCGGGTCCCTGTGGGAGCCCCGAGGGGCTCCAGTCCCCCCGTGCGGGGACACACGCGGGTTGTCACCTGGTGGAGAGGGAGGTGGGGTCCAGGTGCCACAGCAGGACGCAGCTCTGGCAGGCGACGGCCAGGATGGAGGCGCAGAGCGGCTTCCAGGCCAGGGCCGCCACGTTCCGCTGCAGCCGGTGCTTCAGCGAGGGGACGGTGACGCTGCCAGAGAGGGGGGACAGGTGACAAAGGGGACAACGGGGAATCGAGAGTCCCCAGTGGCCACCTCCTGGTGTTCCCCCTCCAGCTCGAGTGGGAGGAGGGGGGGATGTGTCCCACTGTCACCTGCATCGCTTTGGGGACAGAGACCCCAGCCAGGTGACACCAGCAGCTGGGAGGTAGCACTTGGTGGCTTGAAGTCCCAGCTCGGGGGGGGGGACACGGGGAGGGAACAGGGGGACCATGGACAAAGGGGACTTGGGGACACCCCGAGGCTGCTCTGCCAGGTCTGTGCACCCGGGTTGTCCTGGGGGCTGCAGAGCCGTGGCGGGGGGGAAGAAAATACGAAGCATAAGGAAAGACAGAGATTTCTGGGGACATCGCCAGCAAGAGGCTCTGGGGACAGACGGTGCCAGGGACAGCAAAGCCCCAGCGAACCGTGGGGCAGTGAGGGGCTGGGGGGGCCCTGGGACCGCGCTGGGGGGCAAACCGGGGAGCAGGGGGTGCCCAGACCCCCAGCCCTCACCTGCTGGAGTTATAGACCCGAACGGAGTCGTCCAGAAGAGCCGCGGCGAACTTGCTGGTGTGGGGGTGCCAGGCGAAGGCGCGGATTGTGCAGCCAGCCCTGGGGGGACACAGGGACACGGCGGTGACGTTTGGCAGGGCGGCGCAGCCCCCCCGGTACAGCGGTTTGACTCACCAATCCACAGCCTGGGAGAACGTCGCGATCATGTCCTCGGTGCTGAGCTGCGGGGTAAAGAGACAATGCTGAGCAGTGAGGGCCCCCCCGGACCCAACCCCCCTTTTCCTCTCCCCCCACCTCGATTTTGGTCCTGTTTTTGCCTTCCCAGCGCCCGCTCTCCTCCCTTTGGTGAAGGAAACCCACAGTGCTTCAGGAGGGACATTTCACTGTGTGATTCCCCAGCACCGAGAAGAGCAGGCGGCTGCCGTCAGGGCTCCAGCACCCGGTCAGCACCCAGCACCCAGCCCAAGGGAGCTGGGAGGGTCTGGGGGCTCTGGGAGGCAACGTCTACCCTGGGCGGGAACAGCCTGGGGAGGTAACGTCTACCACCGGGGGGCACTGAACCTCTCTGGGTAGGTGGGACGGTCCCACCTCCCACCCAAACCAGACCCCCCGCGCTGTGGGTGTCACTGCGGGTGTCACATTGTCCCTGCTTTCCCAAGCGCGAGGGTTTAACCCCCAAAAAGACTCACCGAGAGGTGTGGGAAGAAGGAGCCGTGCAGCGAGGACAGCCAGCGGCACAGGGCCAGCAGGAACCGCGAGGTCGCGTTCAGCCACTGCGGCCCTGGGGGACACGGGACATCAGACACCAGGGACACGGGACACCAGGGACACCCCGGTCCCCACAGCACCTGGACTCACCCTCGTCCTCGGCAGCAGCCACCTCTGCGAGCAGCCCACGCAGCCCCACGTCCCGCCTGCAAAACACCCGTCAGCCCTCGTGTGACACGAGGGGACACCGAGCCCAGTGTCCCCAAGAACCTCGTCTGTTCACCCCCCCAGGGATGGCGACTCCAGCCCTGCCCTGGGCAGCCTGTTCAATGCCCAACAGCCCTTTGGGGAACAAATCACCCCAAACTTCCAACCTTCTCCTCCTTTCCCAGCTCTGTTCCCTTCTCTGAACTCACTACAGCTCCTCAAGCTCTTTGTTGTCATGAGGTGATCCCGCCACCCCTGGGGCTGCCATTTTGAGCCCTGAGGTGATCTTGGTGCCCCTGGGGCCACAATTTCATGTTTTGGGGTGATTTTGGTGGCCCTGGGGCCGCCACTTTGAGCCCTGAGGTGATCTCGGCGTCGCCGTTTTGAAGGTCCCAAAGCTGCCCCCAGGATTCGCGGTTTGGCCTCTGTCACCAACACCCCCAGCCCCTTTTCCAGCCCCCCCAGGGCAGGTTCGGGGCTGCACCCACCATGCGCCGAGGCAGCGCTTCCACAGGGCCTCGCGGTGGTGCAGGAAGGCCGGGCGGGCGCTGGGCTCCAGGCGGCCGGGAGCCTTGAGGGTCTCCCTGGGCAGGGTGGGCACAGGCAGCTCGGCCACCTGCGGGGGTGGAGAGTGACATGGGGGGACACAGAAAACACAGAGTGATGAGCATAAAGATGGGGTGAAGGGATGGGAAACACCCCGGGGGGGGGAGTCTGTCACACACAGAATCCCGGAGTGTCAGGGGTGAAGGGCCCTGGAAAGCTCATCCAGTGCAACCCCCCCATGGAGCAGGAACACCCAGCTGAGGTTCCACAGGAACCAGGCGGGTTGGAATGTCTGCAGAGAAGGAGACTCCACAACCCCCTGGGCAGCCTGGGCCAGGCTCTGCCACCCTCACCACGAACGAGTTTCTTTCATATTTAAGTGGAACCTCCTGTGTTCCAGTTTGCACCCATTGCCCCTTGTCCTGTCACCGATGTCACCTCCTGACACTCCCCCTTTCCATATTGATCCCCAGCAATGAGTCCCCCCTCAGTGTCCTCTTGTCCAGCTCCAGAGCCCCAGCTCCCTCAGCCTTTCCTCACACGGGAGATGCTCCACTCCCTGCAGCATCTTGGTGGCTGCGCTGGACTCTCTCCAGCAGTTCCCTGTCCTGCTGGAACTGAGGGGCCACAGCTGGACACAAGATTCCAGGTGTGGTCTCCCCAGGGCAGAGCAGAGGGGCAGGAGAACCTCTCTGACCTACTGACCACCCCCTTCTAACCCACCCCAGGTCCCATTGGCTTCCTGGCCACAAGGGCCCAGTGCTGGCTCAGCCCACAGCACCCGGGATTCCCAGCTGGTCTCCCATCCAAGTGCTGACCGGGCCCGACCCTGCTTAGCTTCCCAGATCAGATGAGATCGGGCATTCTCAGGGTGCTATGGCTGTGTATATTAGGTATTTATACATATATATGTTTGCCAAGTATATCCTGATAGTATCTGAACTAAAACCTGTTTACAGGGGTAGAACAGAGGGGCAGGAGAACCTCTCTGACCTACTGACCACCCCCTTCTAACCCCCCCCAGGTCCCATTGGCTTCCTGGCCACAAGGGCCAGTGCTGGCTCATGGTCACCCTGCTGTCCCCAGGACCCCCAGATCCCTTCTCACCGCTCCAACAGCTCATTCCCAACTTATACTGGAACCTGGAGGGTGACCTCGGGGTGGGGGGCCAAGGCGGTGACACCCCCGCAGGACGGGGGTTCCCTGGGCCCGGGGGGGCTCACCTGGTTCTGGAAGGGCAGCGGGAGCTCCGAGATGCGGCCGCAAACCAACGCGTTGTTGAACTCGTAGAGGGTGATGTCGCCGGGGGGCGGCGGGGGGGGGAACAGCGCTAGGGAGCACATGGCGCCGCAGCTCCTGGCGGGGGGGGCGGGCACAGACGTGTTGAGAGGCTGAGAGACGCGACCCCCCCGCTCCGGAACCCCTCGCACCCCCACCCCGGGTAAACCCCCGCCCAGTGACGCCCGGGACGAGCCAGAGGTGACGCTGGGGAGCCCCGTTCACCCCGAGACCCCGACCCCACCCCCGCGTCCCTACGAGCCCCTCCCAGCCCCACCGCCCCCCCGTACCTCGGCACGACCCCCGCTGCCTCCCCAACCCCACCATGTACCCCCCACTCACCAGCCCGCGCCCCCACGCCGCCTTCCCGCGCTGCCCCGCGCCGGGTGGGGGGGATTTAAAAGGGCAACTACCCCGCGGGCAGCACAGCGGGGGTGGCGCCCCCCTTCCCCGGTCTACCTCCGCCGTGACTCTCCGACTGGTTCTTCCCTTCGCAGAGAACCCCGTGCGGTGAATTAGGAGCTCCCAAAGTTCACGGGGAGGGCTGAGAAATTGGTGGGGACACCATAAGGGACATTGCCCCTTTAAGGGAGGCGGTGCTTCCCTGGCGGGGGCGGGGAAGCGGCACGTGGTGCTGGCTGCGCAGGTGGAGCTTAAAGGGGCCTGCACCCCGCCCCCGGTGTCTCAGCACCCCCGGTGGGGTCCTGCACTCCCCACATGGGGTCTCCGGGTCACCCACGTGTTCTGCACCCCGACATGGGGTCCCCGGGCACCCCCGTGTCCTGCACCCCCCCGCGGTGTCCAGCACTCCCGCGGGGTCCCACACCCTCCCGTGGGGTTCAGCAGCGCCCCCCGCGCTGTCCCGCACCCCTCCGTGGGGTCCCCGGGCACCCCTTGCCCTGTCACCCTGCTCACCGCACCCCCCGGACTTGGGGGTGCCCCGGGCACATCGTGACCCTCCCGTGGGGGAGTTGCTGACTTCCGTGGGTGTCCCCCCCGTGCGCGTGTCCCGTGGATGTCCGTGTCCCTCCACCCCATACTCAGGTCCCGTGGGTGCCGGGTCCCATGGGTGTCCATGTCCCCCCACCCCTGGGTCCCACGGGTGCCCGCATCTCCCCAGGCAGGACAGTGGGTGCTGCGCCCCCTCTGCTCCCCCCCACCTTGGATCTCTCCCAACTCCTCTTTTCGGGCTCTCGCTTTCCCTTCCTCCCCCCTCTCCCTTTCGGCTCGCTTTTTTTGTATTTATCTCTGTGTTTTCCTTAGCGGCCGCAAAAGTTATTTTAATTTTTTCAGGATATTCAATAAAGGCTGCGGCGGGGGGGGGGCTGCGGCGGGGGGGTGCGGCGGGGGGCCCTGCATTCCTCACCCGTTACCGAGCGAGCGGGGTTTGATCCGAGACTCCCATTTGGACGGCGCCGACATCGCGACATCAGAGCCACCGCGGGGCTGGCGTGTCCCCCGGCTTCCCTTGGACCCCCCCTCAAAAAAAAAAGCCCTGATGGGGCAGGAAAAGCTGGTGCTGCCAAAGGCGGGGGCGTGGGGGGCTGACAGGGGTGTTTTGGGGGGGTCGTTGGCTGCGTTTGGGCTCCGTGGTTTGGGAGGCTCCGGGCGGTCGAGCCCTCGGTGGCCGCCGGGGTCGGGGTTTGGCTCGGGGGGGGAATCGCTGGCACCGGCCCACCCACGGCGAGCGGCGGCGTTTTGGGGGGGAAAACGACCCAAAAAGAGCAAATCTGTATCTGGGGGGAGTGGAGTTGGGGGGCTGTAGGGAAAGCTGGCACCCACCATCCCGAATTCCCCCGGGTGCCCCCGTGGGGACGGCTCTGTCACCCTCCGTGTGCTGGCGCCGGGCTCCACCCCCGCCCTGGAATGGGGACACCCCCGTGCCTCAGTTTCCCCCCCTGCATGGGGGGGCAGCGTGTCCCCCCGTCCCCGGGGACACCTGGGTCCTGGCCAGCTCTGCGGTGACTCAGCCCGGGGCTGTCACGCGTGGCCGGGGGGGGACACTCAGGGGACACCCGCCACGTTGGCACGGGGACCCGCTGCCGTCCCTGTCCCCTCACAGGGTGCCAGCAGCCGCCCCCCCACCCAATTTCACGCTGGCGCAGGAGCCGCTTTCCACCTCCTTTTGGCCTTTTGCTGTGGCTTTTTTTGTTGGGTTTTTTTTTCAGAAAAACCCCAGAAAAGCCCCAAACCGGGGCTGGGCCATCAAAGGGCTGGCGGGAGCCCAGGGCGCCGGGAGGGGTGCTGGGGGAGGACGGGTGGGGTCCCTGCCAGCCCGCAGCACCCAAAATTGGGGTGTCCTCGGCAACACGTGGCCCCAACAAGCGCTGCCACGTGGCCCCCGCCGGTGACGCTGCTGTGGGGAAACTGAGGCACGGGGCGCACACGTTCCTGCGCCCACGCGTGGTCCTGTGCACACGCGTGGTCCTGCGCCCACTCGTGGTCCTGTGCACACGCGTGGTCCTGTGCACACGCATGTGTGTGTTCCGGTGCAGGGATGTCCCTGGGACTGGGGACACACGGTGTTGTGGGGACACGCATGTGAAAGGCAAAGCTGGTGTCATCGCTGCTGTCACGTGTGGGTGGAAAAGTTCTGTTGGGTCCCCAAGAGTCGCTTGGGGTGGTACCTGAGTCTGGGGACACAGGGACATGGGGACAGAGGGTGTGGAACCATGGGGACACGGGGCTATGGGGTCCTGGGGGGACAGGGCCATGGGGACACAGAGACGTGGGACTATGGGGACGTATGTGCGACCACAAGGTCCTGGGGATATGGGGCCATAGGGATGTAGGGACATGGGGACACCGAGATATGGGGACATGGGGCTGTGGGGTCCTGGGGACACAGGGCCACAGGGGTGTGGGACAATGGGGTCCTGGGAATGGGGGACACAGAACAAGAGGGACCCGGGGCCCTGGGGCTATGGGGACACAGGACAACAGGGCCCTGGGGACATGGGGACACAAGGATATGGGACCATGGGGCTATGGACACACAGGGACACAGGGGTGGGGGACAAAGTGACAGGGCCACATGGTCCCCAACCCCACCCAGCTCCCGCCACCCCCGAGGAGGGGGGACACGCTGACCCCAAGAGCGGCCGCGTCCCCTCCGTGCCTCAGTTTCCCTGCGAGCACCACGAGCTCCGCTCCCACGCTTTAGCAATCCCTTTATTGCTTTTTTTTTTGAGGGGGGCAGCCAGCTGAAAAAGGAGGTGGGGGGGATACATTAGCACCTAATGAACCGGGTGTGCTAACGAGGCCGGGGGGGGGAGGAGAGGGGGCAAACCCTGTCCCTGAGCTCTGTGCGGGGGGGCGAGGCGGCCGGTGGGGTTTTGGGGGAGAAAAGATGGGGGGGAGAGAAGAGATGGGGGGAAGAAGAGATGGGGGGAGAAGAGGGGGGGTTTGACCTCGACCCCCCCTCCCAGCGACCCCCAGAGCGCTCAGAGACCCCCCCATAATTTAAGACATAAATTACAGTTGCTAACAAGGAGCTGCCACCAGCCCTTGGGGCGGGGGCGGTGGGACAACGCGAGGTTTTGGGGAGCGGAGGAGTGTGGGGGGGCATCACCCCATAATAAATATCCCCGAGAGGAGGATGAGGATGGAAGACGAAGGCTCAAATCTCCAACAAACTCCCGGTTTCGGGGCTCCCGGCGTCTTTCCCGGGCGAGCCCGGCGGCGGGCGCGGCGAGGCGGGCGGAGCCGCCTGCTCCCCGCTCCCCGGCGCGGGGGGGGTGTTGTTAATTTTGGGGGGCCCGTTCTCCGCGTGGGTCTTCTGGTGCTTGCTGAGGTGGTCGCTGCGGGTGAAGCGTTTGCTGCAGAGCAGGCAGGTGAATTTTTTCTCGCGGGTGTGGGTGCGGACGTGCCGCTCCAGCTCGTCCGAGCGGGTGAAGCGCTTCCCGCAGAACAACCAGTTGCACACGAAGGGCCGCTCCCCCGTGTGCCACCGCAGATGCGCCTTCAGGTGCGACGCCTTCCCGTACACCTTCCCGCAGCCCGGGATGTGGCAGCTGTGCACCGGTTTGCGCCGCGACCCCCCCGCGCCCCCCCCGAGCCGCTCCAGCTCTTGGCAGTTGGGACAATCGCAAGCCGGGCGGCCGCCCAAGGAGCCGCCGCGGGGACCTTTGGGGGTGTCGGTGGGTTTAGGGGTGGGGGGCGCCGGGGGGGTGTTGGTGTAAGGGGGGGGGTTGAGAGCGCTGAAATCCGAGCTGTAAGTGGGGAGGGGGGGGCTGAGGGTGGGCTGAGCCTGCAGAGAGCCCTGCAGCCCCTCGGCACCCGCCGGGCCCCCCAGCCACCCCCCGTTGGGGTGCACGTCCCACCAGGAGGGCGCCGCCGGCCCCGACCCCCCCGGCAGCCCCCCCCCGATGCCGCCCTTGTACCAGGAGCCGTAGGGATGGGGCATCTCCAGCGAGGGGTAGACCCCCGGCAGGCAGTCACCCGGGGGGTGGCCCTTGGCCGCCACCACCACGGGGGCACCCAGCACCTCCTGGGCACCCGTGGGTGCTGGGAAGGGGTGGCCGAAGGGGCCGTAGTCGGGGCCGTAGGGCCCGGGGGACGCCTGGGGGCTGGCGGAGGGTGACAGCAGCCCCGGGGCGCTGGGGAAGGCGGCCGTGTAGGAGTCACCCATGGCGGCACCCGGGACACGCGGGGGAGCGCCCCGAGGTGCTGGGGACGGCGGCGTCAGCGGGGACACGGAGCCATGGTGCCTGTGGGGAGAGAGAGGGACAGGGGGGTGAGGGTGCTGGGGGGCACCCGGTGCAACGGGGGAACTGGTGTGATGGGGTAACTGATGCGACGGGGCACCCAGTGCAATGGGGCACCCAGTGCAATGGGGTAACTGGTGCAATGGGGTAACTGGTGCAATGGGGTACCCAGTGCAATGAGGTAACCAGTGCAATGGGGTAACTGGTGGGCAGCACCCACCCCCCAGCTACACCCCCCCCCCGGTGACGCCCATCGCGTCCCTCCCCACTCCCCGTGCCTCAGTTTCCCCTCGCGGAGCCGAGAAGGCCCCGTCTCCCCCCTCATGGGGGTTTCTCTGCCTCCCCCCACCCCCAATCTCAGCTCCTTCTGCTTTTATGACCTTTTAATCGAATTACGTTGTGGCCGCCCCCTCCCCGCGCGACTTCCTCTGCTTTATACCCTTCATGGCTTTCAGCTGCCGCGGGGCGTCCTGACCTGCGCCCCCCCCATCACCCCCACTTTGCCCCTTTCTTTTCTTCTTTTTTTTTAAATTCATCCCTCTCCTTCACCCATTTTGTGGCTTTTCTATTTTTTTTTTTTTGGGGGGGTGTCCCCCTCCCTTTTCGCCGTGGTTTTCGCTCCTATTTTTAAGCCGGGCCCGACCGCGGCCGCAGCGCGGCTCCCGGTTTTCCAAGGATAACAAGGGCCAGGCCTGTGCCCCGGGAACGCTGCCCTGCCCGCCAGAGCCGAGCTAATTAAAACCAGGGCGAGCGCCTAACTGAGCCACGCTTAAAAATAGTGGAAACCTCCCCATAAATCAGCTCCGCTTGCGCCGGGGAAATTAAGAGCAGGAGCCCCGGGGAGCTGCGGGCTGAGAACGGCACGAGCTCGCTGCACCAGTGGCTGCTGGGGGGGTGACAGCTGGTGGCTTCGTGGCCTCTGCTGTGTCACCCCCCCGGTCCTGAGCAGCCACCGGGGCGGGGACAGGTCCAGCCTCCAGTCCCCCGTTCCCAGTTCTTTGTCCCTGATTTCCAGGTCCTGCTCCCCAGTTTCAGGTCCCCTGTCCCCAAGACCTTGATTTCCAGTCCTTTGTCCCCCTTGTCCCCAGACCACAAGCCTGGTTCCCCATCTGTGATCCCCCAAATCTCTGATCCCAAGTCCCCAGTCCCTTGTCCTCAACCCCAGGTCCCCAAACCCCAGCCCTTGTCCCCTCTCCCTTGTCCCCAAAGTCCACCCTTTGTCCCCATCCCCAGGTCCCCCAAACCCCACCCTTGGCCCCTGTCCCTAATGCGCCACTGCCCCCAGCAGGTGACCCCAGCCCCTGCCTCAGTTTCCCCCACCATCGTGCCCGCGAGTCCCCAGGCCACCCTGCCACCAGCCCCCCGTCCCATGAACCCAGGCGTCCGGGACGCCCCATCACCCAGGGCCACGGCTCCCCCTGTTCTCACGGTGAAACTGTCCCCAAAGAGGGGACAGTTTGGGGTGGAGGTGGCACTTGGCACCATCCCTGTGTCCCTGTCCCCTCCCTGGGGACAGTGGGGCACAGGTTCTCCTGGGGTGGGGGACACCAGGATGTCCCCTGTGGGTACAGGGACAGCAGGAGAGAGGATCGGGCCCTATGTGGGGATGCAGGACAGCGGGTCCCCATCTCCTGGTCCCCACGGCTCCCAGGGACCACGGTGGCCTCCAGTGCCAGCCCAGTGTCCTCCCAGCGTGGCCCTGTGCCAGGGACATACGAGTCCCATCACCAGGCACAGGGTGCTGTGGCTTTGGGGACAGATGTGTCCCCAAGAGGTGCCAAACTCCTGGGGACGGACATGTCCCCATCAGCTGGTCCGGGGGTGCCATGACCCTGGGGACAGACGTGTCCCCAGCAGCAGGTCCCGGGCACCCTGTCCCCATCCGCCCCCACCAGCACCCGGGGCTGAGCACCCCGGGGTGCCCCAGGACCCCAGCGGTCCCCGCGCTGGGTGCTGGTGGCCAGCGTGGCGGTGGCAGCGGTGACAGAGTGTCCCCCATCCTCAAGTGGGTCCCGTATCCCCAGAGTCCCTGTCCCGGGCTGGGGGGGATCCCCTATTCCCAGGGTCCCTGTCCCGAAAAGTCCCCATCCTGCAGAATGGGGTGCCCTCCGTCCTGAAAAGTCCCCATCCTGGGGAGAGGGGTGTCCCCCATCCCCAAGCGTCCCCATCCCGGGGGCGCAGTGTCCCCCATCCCCAAGCGTCCCCATCCAGGGAGCGCAGTGTCCCCCATCCCCAAGCGTCCCCATCCCGGGGGCGCAGTGTCCCCCATCCCCAAGCGTCCCCATCCAGGGAGCGCAGTGTCCCCCATCCCCAAGTGTCCCCGTCCCCGGGAGCAGGGGGATCCCCTATTCCGCAGGGTCCCGTATCCCGAGGTCCCCGTCCCGAAAAGTCCCCATCTCGGGGAGCGCAGTGTCCCCCATCCCCAGTGTCCCCGGCCCCGGGGCTCCTCACCGCGCTCCGGGGCTCCGCGGGTCCGGGGGTGCCGGCGGTGGGTAGCGGCCGATGTCGGTGTCGGGGTGTCGCTGGCCGGGGGTGTCGCCGTGGCGGGGTGTCGGTGTCCCGGGGTGTCGCGGTGTCCCAGGGGGCCGGTGTCGGGTGCCGGTGTCCCGGGGTCGGCGCGGGAGGGCCGGAGCAGCACCGCGCCCGCCCGCCCCGCTGTGCCGCTGCGGCGGGGCTGGGCCGGGCCGGCACCGGAACGGGAGCCCAGCCCCGAACCGCCCCTCGGCGGGGGGGGGACGGGCACGGGGGGGGGTCGGGGGAGGGAGGGCAGGGGGAAAGGGAAAAGGGGAAGGGGAAGGAAAGGGAAAGAGGAAGGAAAAGGGCAAAAGAAGGGGGAGAAAAGAAGGAAAAGGGGGAAAGGATGGAAAGGGGAAAAGAAGGAAAAGGGGAAAAGAAGAGAAAGGAGGAAAGATGAAGGAAAAGGGCAAAAGAAGAAAAAGGGGGGGGAGAAGGAAAAGGGAGAAGAGAGAAAAGAGAGAGAAACAGAAGGAAAAGGAGAAAAGAAGGAAAAGGGGAAAAGAAGAAGGAAAAGGGGAAAATAAGGAAAAGGGGGAAGAGGGAAAAGAGAAAAAAGAAGGAAAATAGGAAAAGAAGGAAAAGGGGAAGAGTAGAAAGAAAGGGGAAAATAATGAAGAGGGGAGAAGAAGAAGGAAAAGGGGGAAAGAAGGAAAAGGGGAAAAGAAGGAAAAGTCTAAACGAAAAGGACAAGGAATTGAAAGAGGGAAAGCAGTTGAGAAGGGAAAGAGAAAGAAAAGAGGTAAGAGAAGAGAAGAGAAGAAAGGAAAAGAGAGGAAAGGAAAAAGGAAATGAGTAAGGAAAGGGAAATAAAAAGAAAAGGAAAAAGGAAAGGGAAAGAGGGAAATAGAAAAGGAAAGGGGAAGAGGAAGGGGAAGGGGAAAGGGAAGGCAAGGAGGGGTGAACGGGAAAGTGCTGGAGAGGAGGAAGGAAAAAGGCAACAGGGAAGAGAGGGACAGGGAGGGGAAAGGGGACAAAGGGACAAAGGGGGTGGCGGGACCTGGGGCACCTGAGAGCTCGTCGTCACCCCCTCACCCTGTCACCCCAGGGCCTGCGCGGGGGACATGGGGCGAAATCACCCGCAGTGGTGCCAGCGGGGATGGAGCAGCGCGGGGACGGGGGTCTGGGGTGGGGACAGCGACAGGATGGGGACAAAGCAGGAATGAGGACAAGGATGGAGCTGGAGGGACCAGGGAAGGGGACGGAGCAGGGACGGGGACAGAACTGGACCCAGGATGGGGACAGGGGGGAGCAGGGGCTGGGGACAGGGACATGAGTGGCCCTGGAGATGGGGCTGGGGATCCCCCCGTGCCTCAGTTTCCCCACTATGGGGGCTTGTTCCAACCACTCTGTTTTCCCCTCCTTTTCTTCCCCCCCTTCTTTTTTAATTTGTTCCTTTTTCTTCCTATTTTCCCCGTTTCGCTTCCCCCTTTTCCCGTGTTTCCCCCCCAGGCGGGTCGGGAGCCAGCGGGGCCCTTTCCCAGCCCTGACTCAGGGTTTTCCGCTCCGGAGCCGCCGGCGCCGCGGCCGAAGGCCACAACCACCGGCCCCCCCGGCCCCCCCTTCCCACAACCACCGGCCCCCCCTCCAGGGCCCCCCCTTTTCTCCAGGGCTTCCACTGCCCACAAACTGGGAGCAAACTGGGACAAACTGGGAGCAAACTGGGACAGCCGCTCATCCCTCCTCTTCCTCACCCCCTCCTCGCGTTTTGTTTTGGGGGGGTCAGGGGGTTTGGCTCCCGCTGCGATGATTTGGTTCGCCCAGAGGGGGAACTGGGAGCCACCCGAACGCCTGGGTCCCCCCCGAATGCCTGGGTCCCCACCGAACGCCTGGGTCCCCTCGTTCGGGGGATAAATTGGGATTTGGGGCTCCCCCCCGGGTTTGGGGTGGTGGGGACCCCCCCGTGTCCCTTGGGACCCTTCAAAGCTCGGCGGTGGCCGCCGGGGGGGGAGCGGGGGGGTTGATTACAGGGCGGCGCCCGCCCGGCCGCCCACGGCCCCGCGGCCGCACTCGGGGCCCCCGCAATTACCCGGGTATTTATACCCCGGCCGGACGCCTGGGTCCGCTGGCGGGGGGGGGGGGGGGCAGGGGGGGTTCGGCTCTCACCCCCCCCAACCCCCTCCACTGGCCGCCCCTCCATCCTTCCCCTCAGCCTTGAGTTTATTTACCCCCCCCCCGACATCCCTGCTTGACCCCATGACATGAGTTTGGGGGGGGTCTCAGACCCACAACTATTTTGGGGTTCTTGGCCCCCATGATACGAGTTCAGGGGGTCTCAGCCCCAATGAGATGAGTTCTGGGGGGTCTCAATCCCTGTGACACAAATTCTGGGGGTCTCATCCCCTATAATATGAGTTGGGGGGGTCTCATCCCCCACGACCCGAGTTTGGGGGGTCTCAGCGCCCATGATAGGAGTCTGGGGGGGTCTCAGCGGGACGGATCTTGCAACCCCCGTGGGGGCAGAAGTGCCCGTCGTGCCCCAGGATGATGTCCTTGTCCTTGTCCCCATCCCGGGGCCTGTCCCCAGGGGCTGGGGGACACTCCGCCCCCCCAGCTGGGACTGGTCCCCCCTGCGCAGAGCGGGGGGACCCAGGCGTCCTGCGGTCAGAGGCGGCAGCTGGGCCGGGGGCACCGCGGCCCTTCAAAGGGAGGGAAACCAGCCCCGAATGGCTTCCATGTGTGCGGGGGGGCCGGGGCTGGGCGCACCGGGGATGGGGAGCACTGGGAGTGGGAACTGGGAGCACTGGGAATGGGGAGAACTGGGAATGGGGAGAACTGGGAGCACTGGGAATGGGGAGAACTGGGAATGGGAACTGGGAGCACTGGGAATGAGAACTGGGAATGGGGAGAACTGGGAATGGGAACTGGGGGCACTGGGGATGGGGAGCACTAGGAATGGGAATTGGGAGCACTGGGAATAGGAAGAACTGGAAATGGGGAGAACTGGGAATGGGAACTGGGGGCACTGGGAATGGGGAGCGCTGGGAATGGGAATTGGGAGCACTGGGAATAGGGAGAACTGGGAATGGGGAGAACTGGGAATGGGAACTGGGGGCACTGGGGATGGAGAGAACTGGGAATGGGGAGAACTGGGAGCACTGGAGATGAGGAGAACTGGGAATAAGGAGCACTGGGAACGGGGAGCGCCGGGAATGGGAACTGGGAGCACTGGGAACGTGGTGCCCACCGCCCACCCCAGCACCGTGTCCCCGCGCTGTCCCCCAGCCCCATGAGGAGCCGCTGGGGGGGGACCCCGGGGGTGGCCCCAGGCGCCCCCGCCCCTCTTACCGGCGGTGGCCACCGCGCCCCCCCCGTCCCATGTCCCCCCCCCGCCACGCTCCTGCCCCCGGATGTTTCTCTTGCGGTCGGAGGCCCCGAAATAGCGGCGGCCCCCCCGCCCCCCCCGCGTGTGGGTGCGCCGGCCGCGGCTGCCAGCGCCCGCGGGCTCCAGCGGGACACGGGGGGGACACGGGGGGACACGGGGGGACACGGGGGGGCAGCGGGACTCTCTGAGGGCCCCCCCCACACCGCGGCTTCGGTCTTTCCCCCCACGGTGTGAGGGACCCAGGCGTTCGGGTGGGACACCCCACCCCCGGCATCCCACCACCCCCCAAGTTCCTCATCATGGGGGGAAAGACGAGGGTCTGGGGGGGACCTGTAGGGACTGGGGGGGATCTATAGGGACTGGGGGGGATCTATAGGGCATGGGGGGATCTATAGAGTCTGGGGGCACGCGAGGAGAAATAAGGCGATGTGGGGGGATCCTGAGAGGTCCCAGGGGATTGGGGGGGACCCAAAGGGACCCATGGGAACCCATAGGGACATGAGGGACCCAAGGGGACGTGGGGGAGATTGAGGGGACCCATGGGGACATGTGGGAACTTGGAGGGACCCCTGGGACAAAGGGGACCCGAGGGGACATGGGGGAGATTGGGGGCACCCCTGGGACAAGGGGGACCCTTGGGGACAAAGGAGAGCTTGGGAGGGACCCACGGGGACATGGTGGACACACAGGCACCAGGAGCACCTGGGGGGGACCCAGGAGTTCCGGGGGGACGCAAGGGGACATTGGGGGTGCGTGGGGACAAAGGGAGGTGCGGGGGGAAGCGGAGGGTCCCCCCCGGGGAAGCCGGGGGCAGAGGTTGTCCCGGGGCCGGGCCGGGCCCCCCCGCGGCGGTTCCTCCCCACCCTCTAATTATCCCCGGCCTGGCCCGAAATAACTGCGGTGGCCCCGGGACGGGGGGGACAGTCCCGTTCCGCGGGGACACAGGGACAGACCCGGGGGGGGGACAGGGACGGACCCCCAGTGCGGCCGGACAGAGCGGGGTGTGGCAGGGACACACCTCAGGGACCCGGGGGGGGCCCCCGCTCCGCACCCCCGTCCGTCTGTCCCCCATCTGTGTGTCCCCCCCCGCCATGTGGCTCTCATTGCGCTGCGGTGCAGAAGCCACATCAAAGCGGTGGCAGCGGGGGTGGCATTGGGGGCCCTGACCCCCCCCTCCAGCTGCCAAAGGACCTCCCGGGGACCTGCGACCCCCCCAGGTTGCCGTGGGACCCCCCTGCGGGATCCTGCGCCCCCCAAGCTGCCTGCGACCCCTCATTGCAACCTGGGTCCCCACCAGGACCCCCAAGCCCTGTGACCCACACACACTGTCACAGACCCCCCCATGATGTTCTGGGACCCCCAAGCTGCCAAGGGACCCCCCCCGGGGGCTGGGACCCCCCCCACGAAGCCCTGGGACCACTCAAGCTGCCAGGGGATCCTCCCGAGCGTTGGGACCCCCCCGAAGCCCCAGGTCCCCCCAGGGACCGGCGTCCCTTGTGTCCCCCCCAGGTCCCGTCCAGTGTTTCGGGGGCTCTCCCCGTTCCCTGTGCCCCCCCCGTGCCGTGGCCCCCCCGTGCCCGGTCCCGTCCCCGCGGTCGGGCCGGCCCTGGCTCGCGCCGCGCTGCATTTCTGCGGTTCCCAACCCAAAATTGCCGGGAGTCGCCCGGCGTCGCCCTGATGCCGCCGCGGCCGCGACCTGCGGGGGGGCCGGGGACCGGGGGGGCCGGGGGGGCCGGGGGGGCTGGGGGGGGCTGGGGGCCCCGGGCTGCCCCCCCTCACCCACCCCAGCGTCCCTGTCACCCACCCCAGTGCCCCCATTCTCTCCCAGACTGGTCCCAGTGCCCACGCTACCTGTCCCAGTGCCTTTGTGACCCCCCCAGACTGGTCCCAGTGCCCCCATTCCTCATCCCAGTGCCCCCATTCTCTCCCAGACTGGTCCCAGTGCCCCTGCTCCCCCTCCCAGTTTGTCCCCATACTGGTCCAGCCCCCTGGCCAGAGCTGGGGACCCCTCGGTCCCTGTCCTGAGTCCCCAGCAGCAGCACGGATGGGGACAGGGTTGGGGACAGCGACAGAGCTGATGGTGACAGGGACAGGGCTGGGGACAGAGTGACAGGGACAGGACAGAACTGGGGATAGGGAGAGAAACTGGGACACAACAGTGACATGGGGACAGCTGGGGACAGGCCAGGGTGGTGTTGGAGACAGGTCAGGGTTGGGGACACCCTTAGGGACAGGGTAGGGTTGGGGACAGGGTTGGGGACACCGTTAGGGACAGGGTAGGGACGTGGTTGGGGACAGGGGAGGGTCGGGGACACTGTTAGGGACAGGGTGGTGTTGGGGACACGGCTGGGGACAGGACAGGGTTGGGGACACCCTTAGGGACAGGGTAGGGTTGGGGACAGGGTTGGGGACACTCGGGGACCCCGTTGGGGACAGCGGGACAGGGCGCCAGGCGGCAGCAGAGACCCGGCCGGGGGCGGCACCGACCGGCTGCGGCCACCAGAGGGCGCTGGGACTGGGAAGGACTGGGGGGGACTGGGAAGGACTGGGAAGGACTGGGGGGGACTGGGGGGGGAACTGGGAAGGACTGGGAAGGACTGGGGGGTACTGGGGGAGGACTGGGAAGGGCTGGGGAAGGACTGGGGGTACTGGGAAGGACTGGGAAGGACTAGGGAAGGACTGGGGGGTACTGGGGGAGGACTGGGGGGTACTGGGAAGGACTGGGGGGGACTGGGAAGGACTGGGGGGTACTGGGGGAGGACTGGGGGGTACTGGGGAAGGACTGGGAAGGACTGGGAAGGGCTGGGGAAGGACTGGGGGGTACTGGGGAAGGACTGGGGGGGACTGGGAAGGACTGGGGGGTACTGGGGGAGGACTGGGGGGTACTGGGGAAGGACTGGGGGGGACTGGGAAGGACTGGGGGGTACTGGGGGAGGACTGGGGGGTACTGGGAAGGACTGGGGGGTACTGGGGAAGGACTGGGAAGGACTGGGAAGGGCTGGGGAAGGACTGGGGGGTACTGGGGGAGGACTGGGGGGTACTGGGAAGGACTGGGGGGGACTGGGAAGGACTAGGGAAGGACTGGGGGGTACTGGGGAAGGACTGGGGGGTACTGGGGGAGGACTGGGGGGGACTGGGAAGGACTGGGGGGTACTGGGGGAGGACTGGGGGGACTGGGGTGCCGGGTGGCCACACGCTCCGTGTCCCCACATGTCCCCGAGCGGGTCAGGAGGGGAACCCGAGGCCCGGGGGGGGCCCGGCCCGGCCCCAGCGCTGACGCCGCAGCCAGCGGGACACGGGGGATGAGAGGGACCGCGTGTCCCCGCGGGGCGGGGGGCGCGGGGACACCCCCTGTCCCCCGCGGGGGCGGCATCAAGGCCACAGCGGGTCGGGGTGACACAGCGGCCACCGCCCCGCGGGACGGGGGGACACGGGGTGACCCCCTGCCGGGCTTGGGGGGGTCCCTGTCACTGCACCGGCACATCAAAGGGCAGCGGGGGGGCGGCCCGGGGGGGGCGGCTTTGATGAAATACAAGAAACACCACAAAAAGCCGTCAAACGTCATCTCGCCGCTGGAGCCGCCCCCCCCGCGGCCCCAGGACCCTGTTTGCTCGGAACTTGTGTTTGTGTCAACTGCGCGTTGTTTTTTTGCTGTGAAACACCACGAAAAACGTCCGTTTACAGAGCGGGGGGACGGGGGGGGGTGACGGTCGCTGTCGTGACGGGGCTGGGCGCTGTGGCAGGGCCTGTCGCGACAGGGAGCGGGGGCGACGGCCCCGGGGAGCGAGGCCCCGTGACATATGTCGCGCTGAGCTGGGGGCTGAGGGGGCGGGTGACAGGAAAACGTGAGGCGGGGGGCAAGGAGCGGTGCTGCGGCGACACGGCCCGTGTCCCGGGGACGCCGGGGACGCCGCCGGGGACACGGCCCGGGCTGCCGGGCGGGCGGCCCCGGTGAAGCGGCGGCCGCGGCCGGGGCGGAGCCAGCGCCAAAATGGCGCCTTTTCCGCCACATTCCCGGCGCCGCCAAGCCGCCCCTCCAAGGGCGCAGCCCGGCCGCTCGCCCCGCCTCCCCGCGCCGCCTATTGGCTAGTTTGAGACGGGTCGCCGTTCTCATTGGCGAGGCGCCCCGCCGCGGCCGACGCCTCCTAGCTGGGATTGGACAGCGCGCCTGTCAGTAGCGGAGTCTCCCTTCCCCCACGGCGCGATCCGCGCGGCCGGTTGGCGGGCCCTCCTGCCAGTCAGCCCTCCACCCCGCCTCCCGCTACCCATTGGCGGCGGGGCGCGCCCATCACGCCGCGGCCCACGCCGCCGCGGCCGCTCCCATACGGGGTCTCCCTGCGAGCCCGCGCGGGCGCTGATTGGTCCCCGCCGCCGCCGGCCAACCCCTCCCGCTTCCCCATTGGCCGCCGCCCGCGGCGCTCCCCCTCCCCCACGGGGCGGGGCGGCGGGGGCGTCGCCCCTCCCGCCTCCCTCCCCCCTCCGCCGGCCCGCCCTCGCTCCTCACTGGCCGCGCCGCCCGTCACTCGCCCGCCCGCGGCGGCGTCCCATTGGTGGGTGAGGCGGCGGGGGCGGGCCGCGGGGCCGGGGCCGCGGCGCGCGGCTCCCTCCCTCGGCAGCCCCTTGGCGGTCACCGGCGGGGTTAGGCCGCCTCGTCAGCGAACCGGGCGCGCCCGCCCCTCCTCCCCCCCGCCCCGCCGCCGCTCTGGGCTCGTCCCCCCCGGCCACCATGAGCGGTAAGGACGGGCCCGGCGGGGCGGGGGGCGCTCGGCCGCAACCACACGCAGAACGACGGCGCCCGCCCGCTCGGAGGGGCCAGAGGCGGCCCCGCCCCACGCCGGGCCGGGCCCCGCCGGGCCGGGCCTTCGCCGCGCCTCGCCGCGCCGGGGGGACCTGCCGGGGGAGGGACCCGGGGGAGGGGGAAGGCCTCGGGGGAGGGACCGGCGGCCGGGCCGGGCTGGAGCGGAGGAGGGGGCGGCGTGGCGGGGGGGGCGATGGGGAGGCCCCGGGGATCGGGGCGCGGGGGGGGCGCTGCGGGGAGGGGCCGGCAGACCGAGCGCGGGGCGGAGGGGGTTTGCGGGGGGTGTCGATCCGAACCCCGGGGAAGGCGCCGTTGGGGGCGGATGGAGCCGGGGTGGGGGGCCCGGGGGTGGTGATCGCCGGGGCCGGTGTGACCCGCCGCGGGGTTTGGGGGGGGGACACACCGGAGCGCTGCTGGGGGAGCGGGGGGGGCCGAGCGGGGACCCGAGGAGCAGAGACCCCGCGCGCTGCCGGGAATCCCGGGCAGGGATCCCCGGGGGCTGGATCCACGTTGGGGAATCCCATGGGCAGGGCAGGGAGGGGAGATCCGGGGGGGGGGCCGGGGCAGGGGTGGGGAGGGGGGGCAGGGAGTGTCCCGGGCGGGCGGGGCGGAGCCGGGGCCTGGAGCGGGGCCGGGGCCTCCCCCGCCTGTCCCGGCGCCAGCTCCCCTTGGCAGCTCCCGCCGCTTCCCAGCCCCTTCGCGCCAGCGCCAGGGCCCCCCCGGCGTGCCAGCCAACGGGACGTGTCCCCCCGCCCGGCCGGGACACCCCATCTGTCCTCACCCTCCCGGCCCCCAACTCCCGCCCGAAAATGTCTGTAATTCCCGCTGTCGTTTCCCACCCGCGCAGACCAAGAGAGTCCCGAGGAGATGGCACCAGTGAAGCCCGAGAAGGGCGAAGGAGACGCCAGCAGCACCAGCAGCGCGGGCGGTGGGGAGGGCCAGGTGAGTGCGGGGAGGGGACCGCCAGCCCCGGGGAACTCGCTGTCCCCGTGGCAAAGTCCAGGGCCGGGCCGCGGTGTTTGTTTGGCCCAGCCGAGCGTTACGGCGGCTCCGCTCCCCGGGGAGAGGAACAGAAAGGGCGAGCGAGCGCCGAGGGCCGGCGACGCTGGCAAGCGCCCCGCCGGAGCGCTGACCCACGGCGCCCTGGCGTCCCCTCCGCCCCCAGCCCCGCGCCGGGCCCTCGAAAACACAGTCCCAGTGCTCCCAGTAAACACCGCAGCCCCGCTGGCCCTTCTCCAGGTCGCGGTGCCCAGAGATGACCGTACTTCCCCAGAATTGTTCTCCCGTGGGGAGATTTGCCCGCTCTGGGGTGGAGGAGACGTCTCTCCCGTCTCTCCTCCCCTTTTCCATGCAGCCTCTCTCCCCTTTCCTCTCTCCCGGAGGGTTTTTCCCTGCGGGTTCACCCTGTCCCGGCCTGACAGCCCTGTGTCTGGCAGCCGTATTTTTCCGGCTGTGGGTGGGTATTCTCAGGAAGGAGTGTTTATCTTTTCCAAGTACGCTCCTCCCTGCTTTCTCTTTTAATTTTTTATTTTTTTTCCCTCTTTTTTTTTTTTTTTTTTTCCAATTTTCGCCCTGCCCAGCGGGGCCGCCTCCGCCTTCCTTAACTCCTCCTTCTCCTTCCCAGGAGTCGCAGCCTTCCCCGCTGGCTCTGCTGGCGGCCACCTGCAGCCGCATCGAGTCTCCCAACGAGAACTCCAACAGCTCGCAGGGCCAGCAGGGCGGGAGCGGCGAGCTGGACCTCACGGCCGCCGCCGCCCAGATCGCCCAGTCCGCCAACGGCTGGCAGATCATCTCCGCCGGCTCCAGCACGCCGACGGCCTCCAAAGAGCAGGGCGGCAACGGCAACAACGGCGGCGACGGCTCCAAAAGCCGCCCCGTGAGCGCGGGGCAGTACGTGGTCACGACCGCCTCGGGTTTGCAGAACCAGCAGGTGCTCACGGGCCTGCCGGGGGTCATCCCCAATATCCAGTACCAGGTCATTCCCCAGTTCCAAACCATTGACGGGCAGCAGCTCCAGTTCGCCACCACCCCTGCCCAAGTCAACGTGCAGCAGGATGCGTCTGGGCAGCTCCAGATCATCCCCGGCACCAACCAGCAGATCATCACGAGCCGAGCGGGGACGAGTAACCTCATCGCCATGCCCAACCTGCTGCAGCAGGCCGTCCCCATCCAGGGCGTGGGTTTGGCCAACAACAGCCTCTCGGGGCAAACCCAATACGTGGCCAACGTCCCCGTGGCTCTAAACGGCAACATCACCCTGCTGCCCGTCAACAGCGTGGCCGCCAGCCTGGCCCCCACCTCGCAGACGGTGACGCTGAGCGGCTCCGGTTCTCCGGACAGCAGCTCCCAGCCCGTCACCTCGGGCGCCACCGTCAGTTCCACCAACACGGCCACGTCCCACGCCAGCTCCGGCGCCTTTTTTACCAACGCCAACAGCTACTCCACCACCACCACCACCAGTAACGTGGGCATCATGAATTTTTCCACCGGCGCCACGGTGGGAACCAACGTCCAGGCGCAGACGCCCCAGAGGGTCGGCAGCGGCCCCAGCTCGGACTCTCTGCAGAGCCAAGTTTCGGGGGTGGGTTTGCAGACGGGGGCGCAGAAGGAGGGGGAGCAGAGCCAGCAGTCGCAGCAGCAGCAGATCCTCATCCAGCCGCAGCTGGTCCAGGGGGGGCAGACGATCCAAGCCCTGCAGACCACCCCTCTCTCCGGCCAGACCTTCGCCACCCAAGCCATCTCCCAAGACGCCCTGCAGAACCTGCAGCTCCAAGCCGTCCCCAACTCGGGGCCCATCATCATCCGCACGCCCACGGTGGGTCCCAACGGCCAGGTGAGCTGGCAGACCATCCAGCTCCAAAACCTCCAGGTCCAGAACCCCCAGGCGCAGACAATCACCTTGGCCCCCATGCAGGGAGTGTCGCTGGGCCAGACGGGCACCACCAGCACCGCGCTCACCCCCATCGCCTCCCTCCCCAGCGGCACCGTCACCGTCAACGCCGCCCAGCTCTCCAGCGTGCCGGGCCTCCAGACTATTAACCTCAGTGCCTTGGGAGCCTCGGGGATCCAGGTGCACCAGCTGCAGGGGCTGCCGCTCGCCATCGCCAATGCTACCGGTAAGTTCTTTCTGCCTTGGTTTCGTTTTCCGTAGCCGGGCAAGAGGAAACGGAAGGCGAAACGAAGCGGCCTGGCCGCTGCCCCGCGCCGTCTGGGCTTGGGGGGCACCAGGGGGGCGATTGATGCTGAGGAGAGTTGGAGAGTTGGGAAGGAAGTTATTGAAGCTCTGCCGCTCGCCAAGAGACACTGAAGCTCATTTTGGGGAGTTTCTGATCGAGTTAACTCTTGGGTGTGTGATTCCAGGAAGAGGAAGAGCGCGGATGCTCGTGGATAGGGAAGGAGGGATGTGCGGGGAGCGGGGGACACTGTGTGCGCTGCAAAGGGTCAATTGTGGGGTTATTTGCAAGGCCGTGGGGTTTTCAGGTCAGGGTTGGGGTGTGGAGCTGAGTCCCAGCCTTCTAAAACTCAGGAATAACTTAAATCCCCCTAGAAAACAAGCAGCCGCGAAGCCGCGGGGGATTTCCTCGCAGGGGCGGAAGGACGGGCTCTTGGGTGTATATTTAGCCTCGAGTTGGGCGCTGGCGTGGGACGCCGTGAGCTCATCCTGCCCGAGATGTTCCCGCCGGGCTCCCCGCTCGCCCCCCCAAAGCTCCCCCGGCCCCCGGGGGGGCTGTGGACGCGGGCTGTGAGCTGGAGCCTGCTCATCGTCCCTTGGAAGCACCGCGCTGCCCGTCCAGGGGGTTTTAAGCCCCTTCCGTGAGGAAATCGCTGCCGAGAAGGCGCTCTGCTCGCTTTCCCCCCGTTTTCCTCTTTGCTTTGTTTCGCTCGGGCTAAAAAGGCACTCGCTAAGTTTAGTCACGGCAGAAACGTTGCTCAATCTGACTCGTGCTTCCTCCTCGCGAGAGGAGGCGGCGGCTGCTCGCCCCGGCTTGTTTTGCAGCATATTTTGGGCTGTCGCTCCAGCCGCCCGGCTCCGGGCTCGCCGGGTTTATCACCGCGGTCGGGATTAGCCTGATCCTCGGATTTCCCTGAGCCCAGACACCCGCTTGTGCTCCAGCACCTTTGCTTTTGCCCCCAGTCACTTATTTTACAGGTGGAAAGGCAGGAGGCGGGGGGTCCCTTTGGCCTTTCTCCGCCCGCGTTTGGCGGGATCCCCTCGCTTGCTCGGCGCTTGTTTTGAAGGCGCCGGCGAAACGCGTGGGCGACTTTTAGTTCCTGTATTTGCGCCTGGCTCTGCCCTCGGAGGTGGGGACGCTCCAGAGACCACCCATCCAGCCCACTCTCCTCCTCCTCCTTCTCCTCCTTTTGAGCTCTTGATCCGCAGCGACAGCTTCACCGGCGGCCGCCCCGGGAAGCGCAGCCGAGGGCTCCGCTCGCAGGACGACGTGACGTTGGGGCCGCGCTTTGACGTTGTGACGTTTGAAACATACAGAGCGGGGCGCAGGTTTGGAAGGGTTCGCGGGGACCCTCCGACACCCCGGCTCGATGGCACCGCAGGGACGAGGTCACAGCGGCTCCTCCTGAGGGCCCGGGGGGGTCGCTGATGAGATTTCTGCTTTTGGGTTTCCTTTCCCAAGAGGGGAAAGATCCTCTTGGAGGAAAGCGATGCTTGAAAATGCCTTTAAAAATCAGATTTTTGCTCCTGTGCAAGTTTAGCTGCGGGTGCTGCAACTCGGGCGCCTGGGTGGGGTCCCCAGTGTCACCGACTGTCCCTGCGGTGCTCATGGAGGGGACGTCCGCGGGGAGGTGACGCTGTGCCAGGCGAACCGGGGTTTCTCTTCCCCTTTTGACCGAGCTGCAGGGAGGACAAGAGGGGCTTTTTTAGCTCCGTGTCCCTGCGGTTTCGCCAGCGATGTCCCTGTCCCCACCAGAGTCCCCTCGGAGATAAAGCGCCAGGTATGTGCTGGGTAAACAGGCGGCGGCAGCGGCTTCAACCCTGGTTTTGTGCAACACAGCCCAGCGCTACATTCTGTGTTGTCCCAGGGGTGCCCCCTGCTCCCTTTTCGGGGCTCCATCCATCATTTGGACTGAGATTTGCAGTCGAGTGGAGCGGTGGGACGGGGACACAGCGGTGACCCCCTTCTGAAAGACAAAAACCCCCAAATCCTTCGTGGGGGAAGCAGTAACCCTTGGAAATCTGTGTTACTAAGCGCGTCCCAGCTCTAGGCTGCGACTTTGTTGGTCCGGGGCTCTTCCCGGGGCACAAAGACCCGATTGTCTCCTGTTCTCTGCTTTTTAAGGGCAGCTTTGTGGCCTTGCTGAGCCATCCCCGCGGCTGCCAGAGGAGGGAAATGGGAGCCGCTTTCGGGCCAGCAAACCCTGATGGGATCCCTCCTTAATTGTTTCATTACACCCGCGACACCGCGTCAGAAAATAATTATATTGTGACATTTCCTCCTCTAAACTCCAGCTGGGCTGGACTTTAAGTACCGTCCCGGCTTCCTTGGCCTCGCTCTTTGCTGTAACAAACAGGTTTAGGGAAGAAACGGCACAAATCCCACGAGATCCCCGGCTCTGCTTGGGGAAAAGGGGGTGCTGGGGGTATAGAAATGGTGCCATCGCAGTCTGGGCTCTCCCTGCTCCTCCTCCTCCTCCCCAAGGCCGAAGCTCGGCCTCCCCGCGCTGGTTGGACCGGTCGCGCTCCGTGACTCCGCGGAGGAGTTTCCCCGCCGGCTCCGCGCCGTCTCGCCAGCCTCTAATCTCCCCTTGTTTGCTCTTTATCTGCGCGGAGGAGCCGGGGTTTATCTCCGTGCCGCAGGAGCTGCGTCCCAACGAGGAACAGGGCGATTCCCACCTGGCTCCGCGCTGAGACCGTCACTCCGGGCAGCATCTCCTGGGCCCCGCGCAGGGCTGGGGGATCCCGTGGGTGATACAGCTGCGGATCCCCCTCTCTGCACAGGGATGGGATTGGAACCGCGGGCTCGGATAAAGCGTCCGCGCTTACCAGTGATAGACAGGAAGGATTTGGAGGTTCAGGTGCCCGTGGGTGGTGATAGACAAGAAGAATTTGGAGGTTCAGGTGCCCGCGGGGGTTTCCCCGCTTGCTGGCCCTTCCCCATCCCACCTGCGCGTTCTCCTCCTTCCCCGTGTCATCAGCGACGTTTCCTTTGAATAAACCCGGGTTATTTTTTGGCATGGTTGCTGGTGCTTCGCCCCGGCACGGCCACCCCCCCGGTGAACGCTTTAGCAGGACTGGAGCTTCATCCCCATTTAACAGCAACCCAGGCTGCAATTAGAAGGGCAAACGAGATCTGTGCTTCAGTTTACAGCCTGATAAAGGTATTTATCGAGTCCTGGGGTCTTGAAAGTGGGACAAGGTGCCTTCCCGGTCACCCGCGTCCCCCCGTTTGTCACCCACCAGCTCCCTCTTGACTTCATCTCCGCAGGAAGCGTCATTTATTGTGACGCAGAAGCCTCCGGCAATTAAAGGCTATCGCAGAACTTGCCGCGCGGCTTTTCGCCTCGTTAAAGCTCCGCATTCAAACACAATTACTCAAAGCGTTGCGGTCCGGCCTCAGAAATGCAACCGCGTGCTGCGCATCCTGTGACTCCAAAAAGGTACCGAGCGAGGGCTCGGCCCGTTCGCACCAACCAGCTCCTACTGCAGGTTAACTCGTTTCACTAATTAGCAAGGAAATAGAAGGTGATTGGAGTCAAAGGGACCGCGTTACAGAAGCGACTTTTGTCCCTTGGCGCAGCTGGGTTGTCTCGGATCCGATGGGGTGAGGATGACAGTGCCTTTGGGGAGAGCGTTGCCACCCTGGCCTTGCGTGTTCTGCTCGAAAATAGGCTGAAGTGGGGAGAACTCAATTGTGAGTGAGAAAGGTTTGGTTGGGGTTTCGTCTTTAGGGTTTTTTTGGCCTTAAAACTTCTTCTCGCCCCGTTTTGTTGCGTCGGGAAGGTGACCCCGGTTTGTCGTGCGCGGTGACGACGTCCCCCCCACCATCAGGGTCTCGGTGCCCTGAGTTTGGCAGCCCCCACGAAAGCTTTAGTCTTAGGCGCGGTCTATATTAGCAGAGATAATCAGCATCAATCATCCAGCTGTTTCCTCCTCAAACTCCAATTTTCTGGAGACTTCGGCGCGGCCCAAATGCGAAGAACAAAACGCGTACGTCCAGGATCTGTCTTCCCTCGCCGTAATTTATTTCTCCCTTCATTAGATGCGAGCCGTAGATTAGCAGGAGGAGGATTTGGGTTATTTCCCCCCGCTCTGTTTGACTATAAAACGCTGCGTAGGCTTTGGCGCCTTTGAAGATGAAGCGGTTCCAGGACATCAGGGTGGATTTTCCCCCTCCCGAGCGCGTTTTGGGGCGAGCGCTTGTGTCTTCTCCCTTTTTTTGATGTTTTCCAGCCGCTCCCCCCGGCCGGCGCATCCGCCACGGGGAAATCTCTATAATCTGTCTCAGGAGCACAAGCTGTCGTCGTTGGCTTATAAAGCTTAATAAAACCCCAATGCACGCGTCGCTCTGGGCTGGTTGAGGCTGTGAACACAAGGGGCCTGAAGAGGTTTCCCCCCCATTTTTTGTCCTGAAATCGCGGCACCGCGAAGCTCCGGTTGATGCCGCCGCCACCCGGATTCATTGAAGCCGCGTCTTCGTGAAGAATGACCCAGTTGTGCACATAAATCCACCCTCCGTGACATCAAAATGCCACTGTGGATCCGTCCGCTGTCACAGGTACCCGGGGATCCATCCCTGGTGGCCTTGGGCCTTAAGCCCGGCTTTACTGGGCGCCACTGACACCTGCTGGTAATGGCAACGCCGGGCCACGATGGCTCCGGCCACCAGAAACTCTTCGTCACTCCATTGATGTTGTGAAACTCCCTCCTGGCCGCAGGGAAAGCCCGACCTGCGCCAAGCCGACACTTAGGCCTGGCCTAAGCCTGCAGTTTATCCTCCAGCGCCCCGCGGATGCTCCGTGTCCCGCCTTGAAGAGGAGACGGAGCGAGCAAACCAGTGTCCCCAACCATGTCCCTTGTGTCCCCATGTCCCAGCAGCCTCTGCCAGGGGTCCGATCCTTCCCATCCACCCGTCCTGCCGGAGCTGCCGATAAACAGCGTCAGGAAAGGCCCCAGATGGATGGTTTTGGGTAAAACTCACCCCAACGCACCCTCATTTCATTGGGGGAAAACGTGACAGATCTCAGCGTCATTTGCTGCTGGGGACACGTGTTTGATCTCCACCACGTTCACGCACATATATATATCTATTTTCCCCTTTCTGTAATGTCTCCAACCCACTTGATTTATCGCGGGGGGCTGGTTTGGAGCCTGCCCTGTAGATTTGCTCCGGGACCGTTGCTTCCGTCAGGCTTCAAAGATGCTTGAAAAAGGGGGAAAACTGCCTCTTTCATCCCAAAAACGCCAGAAAAGGGACTTGAGGTCAGTAGGAAGGTGTGATTGGGGGAATTGCCCGTTTTCCCTCCGCTGATTCAAATAACTTCACTATTTTAATCAAGCCGAGACCCCCCCGCCTTTGCGAAAAGCCACAACAAAGCCGCTTTTTGGCGCATTCCCGCCCCAGAGCTCCCAATAACCCATTTATTGTGATTCCAGGCGAGCACGGCGCTCAGCTGGGGCTTCACGGAGCGAGCGGCGACGCTTTGGGCGACGAGAACGCGGCGGTGGAGGAGGGAGAGACCAGCCCGGACCCGCAGCCCCAGCAGGGCCGGAAAACGCGCAGGGAAGCGTGTACCTGCCCCTACTGCAAGGACAGCGAGGGCAGGTGAGGCTGCGACGCCAGAGAACGGCAAGAAGCACCCCAAAAGCGCCTCGTTTGGCGCCACTCGGCCCCCTTCTCCCTCTGGAGATAGAACAAGGGCAAGTGTAGAGACTTGTATATGGGCAGGAACAACCCCAGGTTCCAGTGTAAGTTGGGAATGAGCTGTTGGAGCGGGGAGAAGGGACCTGGGGGTCCTGGGGACAGCAGGGTGACCATGAGCCAGCGCTGGCCCTTGTGGCCAGGAAGCCAATGGGACCTGGGGGGCGTTAGAAGGGGGGGTCAGTAGGTCAGAGAGGTTCTCCTGCCCCTCTGCTCTGCCCCTGTAAACAGGTTTTAGTTTGGATACTATCAGGATATACTCGGGGAACATATATATGTATAAATGCCTAATATACACAGCCATAGCACCCTGAGAATGCTCGATCTCGTCTGATCTGGGAAGCTAAGCAGGGTCGGGCCCGGTCAGCACTTGGATGGGAGACCAGCTGGGAATCCCGGGTGCTGTGGGCTGAGCCAGCACTGGGCCCTTGTGGCCAGGAAGCCAATGGGACCTGGGGGGGTTAGAAGGGGGGGGTCAGTAGGTCAGAGAGGTTCTCCTGCCCCTCTGCTCTGCCCTGGGGAGACCACACCTGGAATCTTGTGTCCAGCTGTGGCCCCTCAGTTCCAGCAGGACAGGGAACTGCTGGAGAGAGTCCAGCGCAGCCACCAAGATGCTGAAGGGAGTGGAGCATCTCCCGTGTGAGGAAAGGCTGAGGGAGCTGGGGCTCTGGAGCTGGACAAGAGGAGACTGAGGGGGGACTCATTCATGGGGATCAATATGGAAAGGGGGAGTGTCAGGAGGATGGAGCCATTGGTGACAACCAGGGACAGGACAAGGGGCAATGGGTGCAAACTGGAACACAGGAGGTTCCGCTTAAATTTGAGCAGAAACTTGTTCGTGGTGAGGGTGGCAGAGCCTGGCCCAGGCTGCCCAGGGGGTTGTGGAGTCTCCTTCTCTGCAGACATTCCAACCCGCCTGGTTCCTGTGGAACCTCATCTGGGTGTTCCTGCTCCATGGGGGGTTGCACTGGATGAGCTTTCCAGGGCCCTTCACCCCTGACACTCTGGATTCTATGGATTTATTTTTGCTTGTGTTCTGTTCCCAGGAGCTCCGGGGATCCCGGGAAGAAGAAGCAGCACATCTGCCACATCCCGGGCTGCGGGAAGGTGTACGGGAAGACCTCGCACCTGCGGGCGCACCTGCGGTGGCACACGGGGGAGCGGCCCTTCGTCTGCACCTGGCTGCTCTGCGGCAAGCGCTTCACCCGCTCCGACGAGCTGCAGCGGCACAAGCGCACGCACACAGGTGGGAGCGCCAAGGGGACCCCCCCGGGGATCACAGAGACCCCCCAGGAGTCAGCAGAGACACCGCGAGAAAAATAGCCCAGCCCCAAATCAAATATGTTAAAAAACAATCCAAATAAATACAAAATATGTCAAATTAACACCCCCAACATCAAAATAAATCCCCCTAAAAATCAAAATAAATCCCCCCCAAACCAAAATAAATCCCCCCCCAATCAAATTAAACTCTCCACAAATAAAAATACCTCCCCCCAAATCAAAATAAATCCCCCCCAAATCAAAATAAATCCCCCCCCAAATCAAACTCTCCACAAATAAAAATACCTCCCCCCAAATCAAAATATCCCCCCCCAAATCAAATTAAACTCTCCACAAATAAAAATACCTCCCCCCAAATCAAAATCAAACCCTCAAAAATCAAACCCCCCAAAATCAAACCCCTCCAAAATCCAAATCCCCCCCCCAAATTAAAATAACCCCCCTCAATAAAAAGGAACTCCCCAAAAATCAAAAGAAATCCACCCAAAAATCAAAATCGACACCCCCAAAATTAAAATAGATCCCCCCAAAATCAAAATCAACCCCACACGCATAAATATAGACCCCCCCCAAATAAAAAGAACCACCCCAACAATCAAAATACCCCCCCAATAAAAATACCCTCGCCACAATAAAAGTAACCCCCTAAATAAAAGGAAACACCCCAAAAAGAAAAAGAAACATCCCAAATAAAAATAAACCCCCCCAAAAAATAACCCCCCCCCAAATAAAAATAACCCCCCTAGAAATAAAAATACCCCCCAGCATAACCACCCCCAAAATGGGGAAAACCACCCCAAAATAGGGATTAATGTCCCCAAAATGGGATAATGACCCCAAAATAGGGATTAATGTCCCCAAAATGGGGAAAACCACCCCAAAATAGGGATTAATGTCCCAAAATGGGGAAAACCACCCCAAAACAGGGATTAATGTCCCCAAAATGGGATAATGACCCCAAAATAGGGATTAATGTCCCCAAAATGAGATAACCACCCCAAAATAGGGATTAATGTCCCAAAATGGGGGTAACCACCCCAAAACAGGGATTAATGTCCCCAAATGGGGATAATGGCTCCGGGGGACCTTATTGTGGCCTTTTTGTCCCTAAATGGGGCTGATCAGAAAATCGGGGGCAGATTTTGAGTAGGGCCAAGGGGCGATGGGGTGAACTAATAAAGGGGAGATGTGGGTGGTAGAAATGGGATTTCTGGGCCCCGAACCGTGTTTCCCGCCCCAATAATTCCCTAATTTGCTGAACTTTTCTGGCAGGGGAGAAGAAATTCGCCTGCCCGGAGTGTCCCAAGCGCTTCATGCGGAGCGACCACCTCTCCAAACACATCAAAACCCACCAGAACAAGAAGGGCGGCCCGGGCGGCGTGGCCATGAGCGTCCCCATGGACACGGGGGCGGCGGGGGAGGCGGGGGGCGCCGGG